>NC_091959.1:34355862-34653362 GCF_031021105.1 Erythrolamprus reginae | reverse complement strand
CTTGTCTGCTGTTTACACAGCCTGGTTCCCAACAGGCCACAGACCAGTAGCAAGCCATGGACTGGAGGTTTAGGGACTGCTGCTTTAGGAGACCTTAACCTCCCCTGCTCTCCCTCTTCAGAATTTGGTAGAACTTGAGACTACAAAGCAGATGCTCCAAGTTGGCAAGGGTCCTACATCTTCCTCTTTCTTTCTTTCTTTCTTTCTTTCTTTCTTTCTTTCTTTCTTTCTTTCTTTCTTTCTTTCTTTCTTTCTTATTAATTAATTAATTAATTAATTAATTTGACTTCTATGCCACCCAATCCCGAAGGACTCGGGGTGGCTTACAACAATAATAAAAATACAATATAAATAGATACAAAGGGATAAAAAAGCACTTAGAAACAGAACTTTACATGTGGGTATACAGGCAACGCTCAACTTACAGCCACCCATTTCGTTAGCATGGAAAGTTACAGCAGCATTGAAAAAAGCAGCTTGCTCAGATTTATAACCATCGCAGGGGTCACTTGGGTGATAAAAATTCAGACACTTATACACTGCTCCCAAAAATAAAGGGAATACTTAAGCAACAGAATATAACTCCAAGTAAATCAAACTTCTGTGAAATCAAACTGTCCACTTAGGAAGCAACACTGATTTTCAATCCATTTCACCTGCAGTCGTGCACATTCAACTTTGTACAGAACATTCAATGAGAATATTTCATTCATTCAGATCTAGGATGTGTTCTTTGAGGGTTCCCTTTATTTTTTTGAGCAGTATATTTATCAATGCTCGACTAGGGGACAATATAGGGGAATTATTTTAGGTCTCTTTTCCTGGTTTTGCTTAGATTTTGCTTTGCTGCTTTGTTGATTTCAATGGGGTTTTTGTACCTGGCCAACCGTGGCAAAAAGAAGATTGCAAAATCAGGTATGATTCATTTAACCTTGCTTAGCCATGGAAATGTTGGTACCAATTGTGGTTATAAGGCAAGAACTACACATACATTGATTTAGGTATACATCGACATATATACTGTATATACAGTATACCCAATTCTTAGTAACAGAATAACAGAGTGGGAAGGGACCTTAGAGGTCTTCTAGTCCAACCCCCTGCTTAGGCCAGCTATCCTATCCCACTTCAGATAAATGGTTGTCCAATCTCTTCTTAAAAGCTTTCAGTTTTGGAGCATCCACAACTTCTGGAGGCAAGCTGTTCCACTGATTAATTCTTCTAACTCTCAGGAAATTTCTCCTTAGTTCTAAGTTGCTCCTCTGCTTGATTAGTTTCCATTTATTGCTTCTTGTCCTGCCCCCTCAGGTATCTTGGTAAATAGGTTGATCCCCTCAGATATTGGAAGACTGCTATCATGTCAGTCCAGAGCTTCTTTTTATTAAACCGGACCAATTTCTGCAACCGTTCTTCATATATTCTTCATATGTGCCTGCCCATCACCCTCTGCCCTGCCACCCCTGCCTGGCACTCACCATGGACTTTGCTTGGGGACAGAGAAGTTGCCGATTGGAGAGAGGAGGACCCATGAGATGCCAAGGTGTTGGGCTGGGGGCCGTTGTAGCTGTCCATAGCAAGCTTGTGCCTGAAGGCTTCCTCTTTACGGCGGTTGGCAAACCAGTTGTAAACCCGCACCTCGGTCACCAGGTTGGAGCCCAGCCCCTGGGCCTGGGATGGAGAGACGCCACGCTGAAGGCATTCTGCCCTGCCAAGGAAGGGCATGGTTGGGTCAGGTCTGGAGCAATCAAAGGACCTTCCCAACTGGATAGGTTCCCAATATGGCACAACTCAATTCCTGGAAGTTCTCAGTCACCGACTGGGAATTTTGGGCGGAACGGTGCTGATTCTCAACCTTAGTCACTTAAAGATTGTGGTTGTGGAATCCTTAGAGTTGAAGTCCACGCATCTTCAAGTGGCCAAGGTTATGAAATAATGTTTAGGAAAATCTGAGTGACCTCCAGATGTAACTGAACAGATGTCTAAACCAATCCGTTTTTGCTTTGAAATTCTTTGTTGTTCTAACTATAAGAGAAAAAATAATCCATTTCTCAGGGTTCCCCCTTCTCATAGGGAGACCGAACTTTATCAGAATACTGTAATAAATTGCTTTCAAATGATCCTCTGACTTGGTTGCTTATTGGGAAAGGGAAACCGAGGCAGAACCAAGGGTTGGATTTGGCCACCAGCTCCCAAGAGGGATCCCAAGGCCTTCTCCTCCCAAAGGAGCCCAACCCGGGACGGGCGTGAGGCAGTGCCCGTCTCCCCAGTACCTGTTGCATTCCTCCACCAGAGCCTCCCTCTCTTCCTTGCTGGGGTTCTTCTGCCTCTCGTAGGCTTGGAAGAGGATCTGCTGTGACGCCGGGCCCCACTTGAACCGGTTCCTCCGGCCCTTCTTGACCGGGAGCTCCTCCCCCATCGGGTCCTCCAGCATGGGGGCCTGGCCGGCGTGGGTGAATTCTGGAGGGGCAAAAAGAGACTCTGGGAAGGGATCAACGGGGCAGGGCTGGAAAGGAAAGGATTGCTGAGCTCTGCAGAAGAGAGCAGAAGACGTTCCTTTGCACAGACGTTTTCTTGGGATCTTGGTGGCTTCTGTTTTCAGCTAGACCCCCCCCCAAACACATACACATCTGTTCCCTCCAAGACTAAAAGTTATTTATTACTCTTTATTTATTTTGTCAAGCACATATTAGATAGTATATATAAGTATAAACATGGTTTGAATGCATGAAATGAATACAAATAAAAGGGAACATTAGGACGGGGACGGTAGGCATGATGGTGCGCTTATTAATGGTTGGGAATAATTTGTTCATTATTATTTATTTATTAAGCACAAGTCAATAGAGAGTGTACAATATTAAATATTCATGATTAAAACTTCACAATTTCACCCCACCCCAATAATATATTGGGATTAATGGGAACTGATGGAGGCCTGGTTTAGATCCCACCCTTAACATTTGTTATCTTTTAGGGCCTGAAGGATGCTGGGCAACTTCACATGCATGACAGAGAGGACATAGATAATTACATGTAGGTGTATAATTAATTAAATCCAATTAAACCTAATTGTGGGGTTGCTGCCTATCCTCTTGGCCCCATCGTCATCTTTTTTCGGGATAGAGATTCCAGAGTGACATTTGCAGATTCCCCATACACCCCCAACAAAAAATGTTTCCAAGGATCAGGATTTCAGATCCAGAGGATGACATGTCACTGTATTTCCACAGAAAACATTTTCTGCTCGGCTTGCAACCCAGGAAGGGGAAATAATATGCTCCCCGTCCTTTGGCAGGGATGGTTAACATCGGGCCATTTCCTGCTGAGAACCATCAATGAGAAACTAAGACAAAAGAGCTGCCGAGCCTCAGAACTGGATCAGAGCCTCTCATAGATGGAAGATGTCATTTTCCCAGGCCCACCCACCCTTCTGCCTCATCCTCTGCCCACAGCAGCTCTCTGCCCCACAGAAGGAGGAAGACCTGCCCAGATCTCAGGTGGAGTCTGCCAAGGGCACCGTCTCCCACCTCTGCGCTGGGAAAGCTTGCTCAGAGGAGCTATTTATTTATTTATTTGTTGGATTTGTATGCCGCCCCTCTCTGAGGACTCAGGACGGCTCACAACATAGCAAACAATATACAATGTAGAAATCTAAAAATCCAATTAATTTTACTAGAAAAACTTTAAAGCTCTACTACCATTTAAAATCATTAATTCCCATTCACATCACAAAACATATTACATTTGTTGGCCAGGGGGCCAGGGTCTAATGGCCCCAAGCCTAGCAGCACAGATAGGTCTTTAAGCTTTTACGGAAGGCAAGGAGGGTGGGGGCAGTACAAATCTCAGGGGAGAGCTGATTCCAGAGGGTCGCCCCCCCCCCCCCCCACAGAGAAGGCTCTTCCTCTAGGTCCTGCCAAGCGACATTGTGTAGCTGACAGGACCTGGAGTAGGCCGACTGTGGGACCTGACCGGGCGCTGGGATTCATGCGACAGAAGGCAGTCCTGCAGGTATTCTGGCCCAATGCCATGTAAGGCTTTGTAGGTCATAAACAATACTTTGAATTGAGTCTGGAAACCAACTGGTAAAGAATGCAGACTGTAAAGTATTGGAGAAATATGTGCGTGTCTGGAAAAGCCCACGACTGCTCATTCAACTGCATTTTTTACAATTTGTAGTTTCCGAACAGCTTTTCAAAGATAGCCTCATGCAATGCCTCCATCCTGGGCGTCTTGGAGCAGAGATACCTCCAAGCATCTGAGCTGGCCCGTGGTCTACACGCAGGAGTTTGGGGAAGGGGGCACGCCGCCGGTTGCTGTACTTACGCTGGGCCACCTCTCGCTGCTTGCGAACGTACCAGGTGTACAGGGCGGCTCTCTTCTGGGTCTTCATGGGGGTGCCCTTGTTGAGATGCTGGGAGAGGTGGGACTGGTTCAAGCCCGTTGTGTCCACCACCTCCCGTTGAGGGATATTGTGCTGCTGGAGGTAGGACTTCACCATCTTTGCCACCCTCCAGGGATCCTCCCTGGAAGAGACGGAAAGCAGCTGATTCAGAGGGGGGGGGCCTTGCCCCTCCACCGAATCTTGAATAAGAAAATGCATATGGCCACCCAAACTCACTCTTAGTGACTACGAGCAGTTTACAAGGATAAACAATCCAGAAAGTATAATCTTTTAAGTTACTATCACTGCATATGATTGCCAAAATGAGGATTCATGAATTTGATATAATTTAAGTGAATTAGCAAGTTGATAATAAGCAATAAGGACTTAGTACTCCAGAAGACAGGTGCAAAATACAGAAGGATCTTGACAAACTTGAACAATGGGCGCTATCTAACAAAATGAAATTCAATGGTGAAAAAAGTAAGGTTCTACATCTAGGAAAGAAAAACAAAATACACAGGTACAGTATAGGTGGTACATTGCTCAACAGTAGTAACTGTGAGATGGATCTTGGAGTCCTAGTGGACAACCATTTAAATAGGAGCCAGCTGTGTGCAGCAGCTGTCAAAAAAGCCAACACAGTTCTAGGCTGCATCAACAGAGGGATGGAATCAAGATCAGGTGAAGGGTTAATGCCACTTTATAAGGCCACACTTGGAATACTGCATTCAGTTTTGGTCGCCACAATGCAAAAAGAATATTGAGACTCTAGAAAATGTGCAAAGAAGAGCAACAAAGAGGATTAGGGGACTGGAGGCTAAAACATAGGAAGAACGGTTACAGGAACTGGGGATGGCTAGTTTAATGAAGAGAAGGACCAGGGGAGACATGATAGCAGTGTTCCAATATCTCAGGGGTTGCCACAACAGGAGGGAGTCAACCTATTCTCCAAAGCACCTGAGGGTAGAAGAAGAAGCAATGGGTGGAAACTAAACAAGGAGAGAAGTAACTTAGAACTAAGGAGAAATTTCCTGACAGTCAGAACGGTTGATCAGTGGAACTGCTTGCCTCCAAAAGTTGTGAATGCTCCAACACTGGAAGTTTTAAAGATGATGGACAACCATCTGTGTGAAGTAGTGTAGGGTTTCCTTCCTAAGCAGGGGGTTGGACTAGAAGCCTTCCAAGGTCCCTTCCAACTTTGTTGTTATTATTATTATTATTATTATTATTATTATTATTATACATATTTTCTTTTTTTTCTTACTTTTCTTTTTAGATTTCAGTATTAGTACATATAATATTGTGAATCACTTATTGTATAGTAGATTCTTTTAAGGGAATTTATAATATAACCATTGGAAGTAAGCATAAATTGCACAGTCAGTGTGTTCATATATAAAGTTTTTATGATAAAGGATTTGAATAATTGTAAATGTGAGTAAACCAAGAACTAAGATATATCGATGTTCCTGATGCAAATTAAGATATAAAAGATCAGTATTGCTGTTAATATGAGATCACAAGGCAAGCTAAAAGTTACAGTTTAACTTATTATTGGGTATACAGAAATGGTTAAAAAAAATTAAAAAGGTGAGTTAAGATATTAAAGAAGGAGAAGAAGCAATGAGGCTTAAGAAAATTAAGAAGCACATGAAATAACAACTTAGCTGTATAACTTAGCTTTAGCAATTAATCTGGAACATAATTTAATTGGTTGGTGGTGGTCCCAGGAGATGAAACTAGGTAAGGAGGCAGCATGAGTCAAAATATATGTACCAATAATTAAGATCTACCGTAAATATATCAGATAAGAAATTTTGAAAAAAAGAGGAGGATCATGATGAAAATGATTTAGGGGAATATTTCAATACATTAGGTAATGGTTATACAGTGGTACCTCTACTTATGAACTTAATTCGTTCCATGATCAGGTTCTTAAGTGTGTGTGTGTGTGTGTGTGTGTGTGTGTATGTGTGTGTGTGTGTGTGTGTGTGTGTGTATGTGAAATGTTTTTTTAGCTGGAATTTTTAAAATTAAGGGAGACTAGGATGGTCCCATTTCGGCCTTGTTCTGGCCTCATCAGCTAGCCACACCCTTCCTTACTGGGATTCGATCTCGTGAACTCTACCTTGTAAGGATTTACCAGATCGAATCCCAGTAAGGAAGGGTGTGGCTAGCTGATGAGGCCAGAACAAGGCCGAAATGGGACCATCCTAGTCTCCCTTAATTTTAAAAATTCCAGCTAAAAAAACATTTGACACATACAGAATATAGTTGTCGGCTATAAATATATTAATGGCCTTGAAATGGTCCTGGGTTGGGCCTAGAGGCAAAAAGGAGCTGTGACGTTCCTTAAAATATACCAGGGTGATCCGACATAAATAAATATATATATATATATATATATATATATATATATATATATATATATATATATGTCACATGTTTTTTTTTGCTGAATTTGAAAATTAAGGGAGACTAGGATAGATCTATTTCGGCTTATTTTGGCCTCATCAGCTAGCCATACCCACTGGGACTTGAACCTGCAACCTTTGCCTTGTAAGGCAGAGAATTATCCTCTAGGCTACAGTATCCAATCCCTTCAGCTCTGCACCAGGGAAGGGTTACATATTTTTGTGTCGAATATATATATATATATATATATATATATATATATATATATATATATATATATATATATACACACTGTATATATATATATGTATATGTATATATATATATATATATGTATGTATGTATCAAATGTTTTTAGCTGATACATATATATATGTATCAAATGTTTTTAGCAATATGTGTGTGTGTGTGTGTGTGTGTGTGTGTGTAGATTGTTCTGAGTCCGGGTTTTGCCCCGTGTAATATTTTGAGTGTCTATGCGACGTTTCGGTGAAATCACATTCACCATCATCAGGCTGAAGTTATAAGCTTCGTGCTGCTGTAAATATAGATATATGTTTTCAGGGTGGCCTCGTATGCTAGATCTAAGCATCCTGCGGGCACAGTCCAGCCTGTGTGCCATGAGTTTGACACCCCTGATCTAACTTGATGTTATTTCTGGGGAAAACACCCTGGAATGAATGACTAAGAAGTTGGTTTGAGCCAGGAGTAAAGCAGGGAGGGGCAGGAATCCTTTCTAGGCTGTTTACTAGTCAACATATTTACAAATGACTTTTGAGGAAAGGTTAGAAAATATGCTTGTCGCATCTGCAAACAACAGAACAAAGAGGTGGAAAAATTGAAATATTTTGATCAGTATTTCTCAACCTCGGTCAGTGTAAAATGGGTGGACTTCAACTCCCAGAATTCCCCCAGCCAGCAAAGTTGAAATCCACCCATCTTAGAGTTGGTAAGGTTGAGAAACGCTGGTTTAGACGACAATATCAAGATGCAAGAGGATTTTGGATTTTGACAAAGGCGCTCATCTCCCCAGTAGCAATTAATAGGCCTCAAAAACAACCCATAGATGGTGTTGTGTTTATTCTGGCACAGAGGCCTACAACCGGTTTTTAAAAGAAGTAAAGAGAGAATGAGACTATTAGATGTACAAAGATGGTGTGGAAATTAAAACAGAGGCAAGAAACATGAACACGGCAGAAGTTGGGAAGTAGAGAAATTGACCTCTTTGATCAGGATAAGACAAGTAGAACTTTGGTAAAATACTGAATATCTCTGATGGACTTTTTGTTGGAAATGGGAAAAATAAGTTGACAAATTATAGATTTGCTGTTTAAAAAGGGAGGGAGCTACGTTGTAACTTTAAAGAGGGAAGAGATATAATCCATTTGTTTGTAAAGAATATTGGAAGTCTTTTTCCTTTCCTTTCCTTCACTGTTTTTTCTACTTACTCTTTCATCTTTTATATTTTTCTTTTTTAAGTTTTCACTATATAATTTCAAATTTATGGGAATATATCCATATGCATAGCCATATACTATACATATACATATGAGAAATAAAGAGATAAGTGAATTTAAGGTGGCCACTGTAGCTTATTTTATTATCTTGGAAAAATGTCCAATATTTAATTGCCCCATAATGCAGTTGAAGAAAATTGGAAATCAATTTGAGTGAAGGGAACACACAAAAAGGGCCCATCTGTCACCAGAATGATCTCAGTTACTTTGGAAGAACCCGAAATGTGGGGTTCTTGGGGGTAACCATTTCCTGGAGCAACCACTTCCTCTCCAATGCTTTGAAGGGAGGCCGAAAGGAGCGCTCAGACTATGCCCTGTCTGGGCTGCCTCGTGTGGGGCAGAGACAGGGAACCAAGGTGGTCCTTAGAAAAGTACAAAGAAGCCCAAACATTCAGAATGTCACCCTAATCCCCATCTCTCTGCTTGAGGGCTTCTGGGTGTGGGACAGCTGAGGAGGGGTCCCGGATCCCCTCCTGCCCTGGGCTTCGGTTCCTGACCCCCAGCCTTTAGCCCTCCTGCTTTTCCCTATGGGGCTCACCCCTGAGGTTCAAGTTCCTCCCTTGCCCGGTCCTGAGGTTATTCCTGAAGGGCTTCCTCACCTCCCTTTTGTTACCTGAACAATAAGTAACCCAGGTAGTTAGTTATCAACTCAAAGGGAACAAGAGCCTGGTTGATAATTTATAGCAGCATCTCAAATTTAAATGGAAAGTAAATATCAAGTTGTTAGCATTAAAAGAAAGCCCAATCCTCAGAAGAGGGAATTTGACTTTCGGGGTGGGGGGAAGGACTCCATGTTCCTCCCATCCACATCGTTCCTGCTGAACTCTCCTTCTCCCCTTTTTCATTCTCCTCGACGTGCCAGGTGTCCCCCTGTCCTGCCTCCCTCAGTGCTGAGCCAAGCCGAGGTCAACCGGGACCTTGGGTTCTTGGGAAACCTCCCCGAGACTCCTCGCAGAGGGCCAAGCGGGATGCCAGACTGCGTGCCAAGGATCCGACCATCCCTGCTGTCCTTTGACCCGGGACGGTTCTTCTCTCTCGCTTTTGTGGAATGCAGCAGACTTGGTGGGGGGACGGACAGGAAGAAAGGTAAGTGATGTGTTTTGTTCTTCTGGATGGATTTGGCCCTCCCTGGCTTAGGCTGGATTCTGCGCTGTCTGAGGCAACCCCGACTGGAGATGTTGCAATTTCCAGACATGGGCCCAAATGGCTGCAAAGAAAAAGTGAGGACGGGACCCACCTGGGCCCTAACGTCCATTTCACAGAAGGTGATTCTAGTTTGCTTAAATGGGTTTTCTTATTTGGGGGATAGAATTCCATATTATTTGACTGAAAGAGTAGTAGATGCTTGGAACAAACTTCCAGCAGACATGGTTGGTAAATCCACAGTCACTTAATTTTAAACATGCCTGGGATAAACATAGATCCACCCTAAGATAAAATACAGGAAATAGTATAAGGGCAGACTGGACCAGGAGGGCTTTTTCTGTCGTCAATCTTCTATGTTTCTGTGTTTCTATTTCCCATCCAATTTCGATTTCTTCTCTATTTAAAATAAATCTTGCTTGGAATTGTCTTTCAGGAAGTGGCATCCTCCACAATGAAGGGCTTGAGGCTCAACCCATGCTCTAGCCCCTGCCTATCAATTGAACATTTGTGGGCGGCTAAAGCAAGGCCCTTTTCAAACTCTGGGAACCCTCCCAGCCTCGGCTGTAGCCCTCCTCCCCATTTTAGGGATTTGGCAAGGGTCCCTCCCTCATGGGTGCTCCATGCCCCCAACACATCTATGTTCCTGAATTTGATGGCAATGGCAGGCAAGCTTGTCAGTTGAGGTTCTGGAGGAGGCCAGATGTTCTCCAGGACATCCACGGAGAGAACCAAACCAGGAGAAAGAGATGTGCCAGCACATCTGCACCCATAGACCTGGGTGTGTCAATCATCTTCTGGGTCATGGTTTCCTCTAGGGTGCTTTTCTAAGGCACAAGTGGACAACCCCACCCCCCGTGAAAGTGTTTTGATTCTCATCCAAGAATCTAGATGAGAATCAAAGAAGCCGCAAGAGAAGTCCAGCTTGGAAAGCACCTTTAGGATTCTCATCCAAGACAGGCTTTTTGTTGGCTCCTTCATCTCTCTCTCTCTCTCTCTCTCTCTCCCTCCCTCCCTCCCTCTTTATCTCTCTCTCTGGAAGGGTCTGGAAGAGTTTCTGTTTGGCTGTGCAAAGGCCACCTCACCTTCTGCGCCTTTGCTGTTACCAGTATTTTTCCTAAGGCCAAAGTCCAAAGTGCCTCCACAAGCTGGACAAATTAACAGAGGTCCATGTTTACTCTCTCCTCCCTTACAAGATAAAGAGCACAATGTGTTCCTAGGAGAACAGTAAAAAGGCCTGGGTGTATTCCAGAAATCGCCCTGGAACAAGGCAAGGCAGGTCTGGCTTCACACCAGAGGCAAAAGGGTGGGCTGACTTTTGGGGTGCAGCTTTTGTTGGCTGCAATGGTGTCTTTTCTGTTGGGTTGGGATGCTCCTCTTCCATCCCTCTCCATGCCAATCATTTCAAGGTGTTTTCCCCTCTCCACAAAGTGGCTGCAACCACCTTGCTAGCCAAGGAAAGTGAACAGACCTGGTTACTGGGTAGAACTCTCACTTTCCTGTAAGAAGTCATTGACAGGCGTGAAAGGGACGGTAGGACATAATAACTGAGATTGATGTAAGATCCATCCTTTCCCATTGTGTGTTTCTACCTATGTGCTATATAATTGAAAACTTTTAAGAATGTATACCAAAAATGGGCAATGATCTGTAAATAGATATATTTCTTTATGTAACAGAAACAAAAATAAAACATTTAAAAAAAGAGAGAAAGGGACAGTAGGAGGTGTTTACGAAGCCACACTGAGATGGTCTGGCAAGAGAAGAGGAGCAAGGGAAATGTTCTCCTTTCAGTTCCTTTACACAGAAACTTCCTTTGCTGAGAACAGGCACCAAGAAAGAGTAGGATTACTAGAGTCGGCTGCACCCACAGATCAGTGCAATCAGCTGCTCTGAAATAACGGGGTCCAACCATGGCAATTTAAACACTTGTGGACTTTCAACTTTCCAGCCTGCTGGCTGGAGAATTCTGGGAACTGAAATCCACAAATCTTCTAGTTGCCAAGGTAAGACACTCCTGCACTAAAGAGTTTTGGAAAAGGGGTCTTAAATACACATTAAAAAGTCTCCCCCTCTTTATTAGCTCATCTGAGCCCATAGACTAGATTTGCATTAGACCCCTGGCATTCCACACTTTCAATCACTTAATAAGAGAGTGGAAAAGGTCAGTTTCAGCCCTGCAAGACTGATTTTATTTTATTGCATGATTTTCTAGACATCCAAATGAGTATGAGGGTTGACTCCAGAGGTTCTGTTCTTAACCAAGAACCTGAGAACCACCGATGTGTTGCCAAGAAATAGAACGGCGTTGTGCAAAATGAGGATGTCAAGTCTATTAATGCTTTGGGTGTTGCCCCTTCCTGTTGTTGCTGCTGTTATTTCTAGGAGGGATGGATGCAAAATGGTGACATGGGGTCAAAATGGCTGAATTTGGCAGAATACAAGGATATCCATGGGGTGTAGTCAAAGAAGTGAAGATGAGGGCCAGGATAGCATGATGGAAACTTTTTATGCTGTTGCCTATAAAAAACAGCAGAGCTTCACTGACTCCATTGTGGTTGCCATCTTGACTTTTCTGACTGTACCCTCTGGACCCTACAGATAGAATGGAATAGAATAACAGAGTTGGAAGGGACCTTGGAGGTCTTCTAGTCCAACCCCCTGCTCAGGCAGGAAACACTATACCATTTCTGATAAATGGTTGTCCAATCTCTTCTTAAAAACATCCAGTATTGGAGCATTCACAACTTCTGGAGGCAAGTCATTCCACTGATTAATCAAGTAGTTAATCAATTGAGATCCTTGTTATGAATGTTAGAGCGGGTTCACATTGTGGGTTCCTTTGATCTTGCCCTGGAAGGGTTTGCAAAAGCGAATACTGATGGGAGATGGGATAGCAGTCTTTGAATTTGTGTTATTTTCTGTTGCCCAGAGGTCTGAAACTTGATTCATAAACAGATAAAACGTGAAAAGCTATTTCCTAATAGTGGTCTACTCTCTTGGTGGAGCACTGAAGAAGTCTTCTCTTCACTGGAGGTTTTCAATCCCAGCGAGGGGTTGGACTAAATCAGGGGCTTCAATCTTGGCAACTTTTAAAACTTGGGTATTTAAACTCCTAGAATTCTGTATTATGCCTGGGGAATTCTGGGAATTGAAGTTCACCGAGTCTTAAAAGTTGCCAAGCTTGGAGACTCCTGGACTAAATGACCACTAATATCCCATAAAGCTCCAAGATCCTTTGAAAAAAAATTGTTCGGTTGATGCTGAAATTTAGCATCCTGGTCTTAAGGGCCCTGGGAGCTGAAGAACTTAGCTGAAGGGCTCACATGGCCCTCAAGTCACTGTCTATCCCTCATTTAATATGAGGCTCAATCCTGGTAATCCTGGATATAGCAAACTATGTTACATGTGAATTCAGTTAGAGTTTCATGTTCCTTCCAAATCCTCTACCTGAGACTAAAACACAGGCGATAAATCGTGATTTGGACTGTGGGAAAACTAGATATCCCGGAGAGGAGAATATGTGAGGGAAAAGGTGGTTTTGTGGTTTGTAACTAAGTGATCAGATAGTTTATGATAGGGAAATGTTCTGCCTAGGGGACAAAAGAGAAGAACCACAAACTGGGAGGGAGTTTCCCAGAAGGACGGAAGGCATCCATGCTCCCTTGAAGAGATTGTAGGAAAAGACAATCTGGTAGCCCCCAATAACACCTTTTAAGGCTCAATGGTTTTACAGGGAGTCATATTGTGCTCCCTAACAAAAGAGGTTACTCCAAAATAATGGTCCTCAACCATGGCAGAGCTGGCTGGGGAATTCTGTGAATTAAAACCCACACATTAAGAGAAACATTGATTTCAAAGGTGTTTCCAGGCACTTTCTGACCTATATTCTCGGTGGCCTGTCCAGAACTTCTGAAGTGTCATAATTCTGGAGCTTCTTCTGAATGTTCTCTAAGAAAACAACAGAAGGAAGGAGACGGGAGGTTGCTCTGGCCTAGGGATGGACCCCACATTTGAAGGGAGGTCCCTGAGGTCAGCTGCTGCCCCAAGTTATCATGGATCTGACAATGACGGGGGAACCTGATGAAGTCAGTCACTATGGTTGGCCTCATAAATCCACAAAGCCACCTGGTATGGCTTTAGGATAACTCAGCTAAATCCTAGATGAGCTAATTCCGTAAATTTATGTCAGATATTTTGAATTCTGAAATAGTGGCAGATCAGAGGGCCAATATTGTTGTCTTTGGGCCATACTCCTGCAAAACTGGCCAGAATACTCTCCTTGAGCACAGGCACCTAGTTCAGGTGAACCTCCAGCCTATCTATCTATCTATCTATCTATCCTATCTAATCTATCTAATCTATCTATCTATCTATCTATCTATCTATCTATCTATCTATCTATCTATCTATCTATCTTTCTATCTATCTATCTAATCTATCTATCTATCTATCTATCTATCTATCTATCTATCTATCTATCTATCTATCTATCTATTTATCTATCTAATTTTATTTATCATCTAGAGATCTAGCCAGATAGCTATCATCTATAATCTACCTACCTACCTCTAATTTATCATCTTTCTTTTTTCCTTTTCTTTTTTCTATTTCTATTCCTTTCTTCCTTCCTTTCTCTCTCTCTTTTTCGATCATCATAATCTATCTTGTCTGTCTGTCATCTCTCTCTCTTTCTCTCTCTCCTCTATCTATTTAGTGAATGACACAGAGTACTCGGATAACAATAGTAAAAATATATAAAAGAAACACAAAATACTATGGTACATGTATGAAGGAAATGTGTACATAAGTACTTAAGTTCCTTCAACTTGCAACCACAATGGAACCCAAAATTTTTGTTGCTAAGTGAGACAGTTGTTGAGTGAATTTTGCCCTATTTTACAACCATTCTTGCCACAGCTGTTAAGTGAATCACTGCAGTTGTTCAGTTAACACCGTGGTTAACTGAACCTGACTTTGCTTGTCAGAAAGTCGCAAAAGGTGATCACATGACCCCTGTAACTGTCAGTTGCCAAGCATCCAAATTTTGATCACATGACTATTGGGGTGCTGCAATGGTCATAAGTGTGAAAAATGATCAAACTGTCACTTCAGGTCACTAAACAAATGGTTGTAAACCAAGGACTACCTGTAATCTATTTTGTAAAGTACGAGGGATTCATAAGTTAATTATAGGTAATAATTCAAAACACGTTGGCTCATGAGAATGGAATAAGTATTCTGTATATTAACCTCTCGCCTAGTGCTGACCTGGGCAGAGACCCCCGCTCCCTCCCTCTCCCCTCCTGCCCTGATGGTTTCCCAGGACCCCTTGCAGGACAGGACAGGTGTTCTCTGGCTTCTGCGCTTTTCTCCAAGAAGAGACACCTGATAAATCATCAGAAGTTAATGATCAAAAGGCTTATCTGAACCTTTTCGTTTATAAATGTATAAGACAAAAGAGAAATAATAAAGCCACTGGATAATTAGTAACCAGTCCAGTCCTGAAACGTTGGAAACCAAGCTGACCCTAGGTCTCCACGCAGAGTCAGGGCGACTTGGGGGATGAGAAGAAGGGGTAGCTAGCTTGGAAGCTGAACCCCAGAAGGGGAATTAGCCAAGGGAGAGTGGGGAAGGTCTCCCTAGCTGCACAGAGGAAGAAGCCCAGAAGCTTGTCTGCTTTGCCCCACAGGTAAGGATCTCATCTAGGGCAGGCTTGTCCTTTTCCTAGTGAGGGAAACGTCCTCCAATCTCTCGGGCAGAAGAGCTTCTCAACCCTTGAAATCTCTCTATTTCCCTTCCTTCTGAAGGAGAGGCGTCTGCATTGGCCCTGGTCACCTCAATGTGGGAAGAGATGGCTGCTCCCAACAGATTTGGAGGGGCTTCACGTTTTCCAGGGGAGCCTTTCATTAAATGCCTAGTGCGGGATCCCTCTTCACATTTTATTTGGGCAGATCTATGACCCACTCTTTAAGAAAAATGTAGAAAAGGCAATGTAAAAACAACTTTATTTCAAAATGCACAAGTTCCGTAAACCTTTTGTATGATGAGTCTACTTTTTGCATGTGTTTGTTTATGCTTTATGTTTCAAAAAACCCAATAAAAAAATAATTAAAAAAGATAATAATAAAAAAGACAGAATCAGAAAACAGCTCCTGCATTAAGATACAGGAGAATGAAAGAAACATATGGTGGAGAAGAGGATTGAAGGGGGGGTTTCTTCCATCCTGTTCAGAAACTGCCAGGAGTCATGATGTGTGTGTGTGTGTGTGTGTGTGTGTGTGTGTGTGTGTGTGTAGGGGGAAAGCAGTCAGGTCAGGCAACATAATGTGTTTCCCCAAAACGCATTGCCCAAGAATAGAGGGGCCTCGTATGAAGGCTTGAATTAATCCTGTAGAATTATTCCCCCTCCAAGAATTCAACCACCCATTTTTAAGGTGGCTAGGTGCGGTCTAACACCCTCTGTAAGTTGTGTGTTTGTGCAACTTGCTTCATTGTATGTCGTGAGTTACAATCAATCCAGGCGAAAGGGACTTCTGCCATCAACCCAGTTCTTCACAGCTCCCCACCTTCATCAACAGCTTGTTCCCCGTTTGGTTCTATGGGGTTCCTGCATGCCGTTTCCTCCTAGCAGGATTTGAAACTGCCCCACCACCACCACAAAAAGCAGGATGTGGAAGATTGTTTTCTGCTTTGACTGAGAAAGGATCCCCCCCCCCAATCAGATGTGCTTGAAATGTCCCTTGTCCCTCTACCCTCTTTCAGGATTCATGGTAGAAGTTGGATCTCATTGTTTGCCTTGGGATAAACCTCTGACGTTTAAGTTAGTTGGGATCCCTAAACTACTCCTGTGGTCATCTTTCTCTCACCAGGCCCCTCTCCGTGCACATTGGACTGCACCTTCCATCATCCCCAGCCAATGCCTCCTTCAGAGGGATCCTATGGGGGAAAGGGGTCCCAAAATGAAGGAGGAAGAAGACAGGAGCCACGGACGAAGGAAGAGGGGGAAGAAGACTAGAAGTGTGCTTACTGTAATAATCTCTCCACCACAGCTTTCTGGTGAGCAGCTTCTTCGGGGCTGAGGTTTTCCAGTTCCTTCATGATCGGAGGAGTGAAGTCTTCCCCATCATCCGAGGTCTCCTCTTCCGACATCCTGGACTCCCCCATTCCATTGGGGAGATGCGAGATCATCTCGCCACAAGGCTCCCCCTTCTCCACCTGGAGGGCTCCACCGAGCGGCTGGCTCTCCCTGTGGTGCAGCTCAGACTCCGCCAGAGCCTTGATCAGGGTCTCCTTGCTGAGCCCTGATTCAAGCAGGGCTCCCAGCAGCTCCACCTGAAGATGAGTCAGTTTGGAGACCATGGTCCTGACTGTCCTCCTCACCCGGAACCTGCGCGTTCAATGCCTTTTGCCACCGAGATCCCTTTTGGGGCTACATCATGCTTCCCAAGTCAGCCATCCAGGCGTCAGCAGAGTAGAAATGGCCGCGGGATCTTCTTTTGCCCCCCCCACCCCCAATTTCCCTAAGACCAAAAAAGAGAGAGAGACAGAGAGAGAAAAAAAGCTGCCTTAGGCCCCCCACCACTGTCCTGAGCCAGTCCTGATAAAGGGACCCTCGCCTCTCTGTTTACATTGGAGCAATGCAAATTCTCCAAGGTTCATATTTATCTGTGTGCTTAGGCAAGTAGCTGAACTTTGGACTTCGGCATTGCGACAGCAGTTCACAAAGTGCGTTAGGAGGCAGGGAGGGCGGGAGAGCAAAAAATGAGGGAGAGGAAGAGAGAGGAGGAAGGCTTACGGAGAGAAGAGCCCAGGGACGCCCAAGGACCCCACGCCAAGATCCTCTTTCATTTGTGGGGAAAGGAGCTTCCAATCAAGGCGAGAGAATGGGGGACCTCATCTAACAAGCTCTGTGGAAGATGGTTGTCCCAGACAGATGGGCCCTCCAGAGCTCCTCTAGATTGATGGAGAGTCCTCTCCAGGACGGGTGGCCCTCTTGCAGGACAAACGTAGAGAGGAAGCACAACAGGGAGTATGTCCCCTTCTCTGCTGCCTGCCTGGCGTGACTTTCTTGGTTGCCTTGTGTCATGGGACCTTCTCCCTTGAGCTGAAGGCTGCTTTGCCGACCTCGCTGGTCTGTTGCCTTTTTTGGCAAATAAACTTCATCCCTGTTTCCTCTTGTAGGGAAGGGAAAGAAACAGGTTTAACTCCAAACGTAAGGGATGAAGGTGAAAGGCATGCAGCCAATAGAACCGTGGGTTGTGCTTCATCCCAGTTCTGTTATGGGGCATAGAAAAATCATGTTCTCTCCATTCCAGGTCTGAGCTACTTCCCCCCCCCTCACAAAATGTGGCAGATGGATTTGCACAATTGTGCTTTTACTGTCCGCACAAGCAATCTAGAGATATAACAACAACAGCAACAAACATATCACATAGTCCTAAGGCACCTTGAAAGCTAGTATGAAGATGTGTTTGAGTTGTTTTAGTTCAAAATATTGGTTTTACTGGTTGATCATTAACTTGTGAACTAATATTATTGCCTGCAATTTCACAATAATTGTGTTTTTCTTTTGATCTAGTTTCTCTTACTAAGCATCTATACAATGGCTCAGCATGAATGTTACGATTACGATTGTTAACTAATTAATTGTGAAACAATCAGTTGCTAGAGGCGTTTCGCTTTAATCTGCAGTGGCTAAAGGGATATTTTACTGATAAGCCTCCTCCACTCACTAAAAAGAGGGGGGGAAAAACCAATAAATAAGAGTCATTTTATTTGCAAGGTAGGTCCTTGACTTATGTCCGTAAAAGAGCCGGACCAGGATAAGAGTTGGAAGGGACCTTTGAGGTCTTCTAGTCCAATCCCCTGCTCAAGTAGGAGACTATACCTGTGATGGCAAACTACCCCTGCATTAAGATACAGGAGAATGAAAGAAACGTAAGAAGGGGAAGAGGCATTGGGTTGGGGGGGGTCTTCCATCCTGTACAGAAACTGCCAGGAGTCATAATTGGGGGGGGGGGGCAGTCACAGTGCTAATGTCAGGCAGCGAAATGTGTGGCATGTGGAGCCATATCAGTGGGCACGCAAATTCAGGTCCGGCAGGCATGCGCAGGCTGTCCAGCTGATTTTTTATTTTTGGCCCTTCTGGGGCCCCTGGGAGTTGGGAAGTTTCCAGCCTCTGGAGAAATTCCATTTTTGTTCTTGCCAAGTTCCAGAGCCTTTCTAGGATCCTGGGGACGGCGGAAACAGCCTCCCCCACCCTTGGGGTCCTCCGGAGGCCAGAAATGGCCCACTCCCCAACTTGAAATGGGCCATTTCTGGCCTCCGGAGGACCTCCCAGGGGGGATGGGGAAGGCCGTTGTCGCCCTTCCCAGGCTCCTAGAAAGGCTCTGAAGCCTGGGGAAAGCGAAAAAGAGGTGTGCCATCATGTGCCAGGAGTGGTGGGAGGGGTCACAGGTGCATGCATGTTGGGGGGGGCACATGCAGTGATGGGCTCCTACGGTCAAGAACACAGTTCCGGTAGCAAAATTTGGAGCTCCACCTCAGAGCACCCAATTTGCACTGAAAGATGTTGAAACAAAATGCATAAGCCACACCCACAGTGTGGTAGTAAAAATTTTGGTAGCCCATCACTAGGCACATGGAATTATGGGTGTGGGCATGCATGCACGTGACCCCCCACCCCCTGCGCTCCCCTGCTTTTGGCATGTAAAACAAAAAAGGTTCCCCATCCCTGCTCTATTCCATTTCAGAGAAGTGGCTGTCCAGTCTCTTCTGGAGTGATTGATGGGAGCAACCACCACTTCTGAGGGCCAATCATTCCACTGATTGATCCTTCTCAGTATTGGGAAATTGCTATACTTTGTCCTAGGGTGCTTCTCTCCTTAGTTGCTTCTCACCTTGCCTTCTGGTGCTTTTGGAAATAAGTTGACCCTGCCTTCTTTGTGGCAGCCTTCTAATATTGCAACACTGCTCTCATGTCACCCCTAGTCCTTGTAACTCATAATGGTAATAAAGCAGGCACTATAGGACTGGATCCATTTTTACAATCTTTTTTGCAGTGGTAATAAAGGGAATCCATTGGTCGTAAAACAAACCCATTGTTCCTCATACACCTTTTTGCTGAAACCAGAAATAAATGTGTGTTTTCAGCAAAAACGTTGTAAAATGTGGTCATGTGACCATGTGACACTCCAAACTCTTTTTATAGTTTTATGTATGGAATGCATGTGTTGCATGGTTTTTAAATGAGGGGTTTTTAGTTGTTTTTTAATATTAGATTTGTTTACATTGTCACGCTGTTTTATTATTGTTGTGAGCCGCCCCGAGTCTTTGGAGAGGGGCGGTATACAAATATAATAAATAATAATAATAATAATAATAATAATAATTATTATTATTATTATTATTATTATTATTATTATTATTAAACTCTTATAAATGCAGGCTTGTGGCCAAGCTCCAGATATGCAGTCACATCCACCCATGCTAACCATAATGGTCACCAGGAAGCTTATATCGGGCAGGGAGTCAATTTTGGGTGGAAAGCATAGCAAAGGCTGCCTCCTGATTGGTGCAGGGGGGAGGAGAGTGGCCTAGAGGCCTATAAAAAGGGTCTGCTGGCCATGAGTAGTGTCCCACTCGAGAGCTGATTCTTGGGGTTTGCTGGAGAGATGTTTTAAGAGAGAATTCAACAGTAGGTTAGGCCAGGAATGTCCATCCTTGGCAACGTTACGATTCGTAGACTTTAGCTCCTAGAATTCCCCTGCCAGCAAAGCTAAGGTTGGACATCTCTGATGTAGGCAGTGACTTTTAGACATGGATATTTTTGAGTTTGAAAAGCTCCTGATGGAAACAACCAACAAGAACTGTATTCAGGAGCCACCTGCTGTTTCCCTGTTGCAGAAAACCACAAGTAACTAGATTTTGTGTACCACAGTATGCAATGCGTGGTCCTTTCTTCATAAAGTGAAAAGACGATAATCCTAAAATCTACCAATGTAAGAGTCAAAAAGGGAGGGATAGGACCGGACCCAAAAAGTGACGCTGGGAGAAGGTGGCTGCCTGTGTATCTCTGGTCT
This sequence comes from Erythrolamprus reginae, assembly GCF_031021105.1. Lineage (NCBI taxonomy): Eukaryota > Metazoa > Chordata > Lepidosauria > Squamata > Dipsadidae > Erythrolamprus > Erythrolamprus reginae. The sequence continues at coordinate 34,632,816 of NC_091959.1, read as the reverse complement.
TTGGCAACTCGCTTTTGTATCTCCGGTCTTTGGCAAACCCCCCCCCCCCATGCCACCTTCCTCTCCTTTGTCTGAGATTTTCCTCCAGTCAGCAGGGCAGAGTTGCCAATAAAGCTGCAATCTTGACACAGGTGTGGGAGGAGAATGGAGAGGCGCTTGTTCTTTAGGCTCTGCAGATACAGGCAGGCAGACAAAACAGCTGAAGAAAAACAGGCCTTTGTCTCTCAAAGAGAATGGATGGTGCAGAAGAGAGAGAATTATAGTGGTGTATAGAGACAGAGCAAAGCACGAGGCCCAGGGTCTTCACATGCAGAGAAGAAAAAGTAGAATAAATCCTGAAGAGAGAAGCATTTAGGCAGAAGGCAGAATGAGAGTTTTTCCTGGATGTCCAGTTGGCACCCCCAGTTTGATGACTATCCAGCTTCCAAGGAATGCTCCTGACTCTACTTCCAAATTGCTCTTTATTGGAAAAGGTATAAGATCTCCCGCTTGAGCAGGGCATTGGACTAGAAGATTTCCAAGATCCCTTCCAACTTTTATTCCTTTATTCTGTAATATCTGTTATCACTCTTAGTTGGAGTCTGCCTTTGGAGTCATAGAATCATCGGCTGCAGAAGGAGTCCCCAAAGAGGCCAAATTGCCACTAGGAAATAACTGAGCATTTTTTTTTGGGGGGGGGGGGTCATAGCACATAGAATCATAGGCCTGTAAGGGATCTCAGAGGTCTTCTAGTACAACTCCCTGCTCATGACAGGTGAATTTATAACATCCTTGTCAAATGGTTGTCCAGTCTCTTCTTGAAAATCTCCAGTGTTGGAGCACTCACAACTTCTAGAGACAAGTCGTTCCACTAAGGAATTGTTCTAACTGTCAAGAAATCTTTCCTTAGTTCTAGACTGGATCTCTCTTAAGTTTCATCTGTTACTCTCATCTTGCCTTCAGGGTCTTTGGGATTATTGGGGGGGGGGGGTTGTTGTTGACCCCATCTTTGTTGCAGCCTCTCAAATATTGGAACATTTCTATGATACTGTGATAGCCACTCAAGTTCTGGAAGAACCTATCATGTCCCCCAGCCCCCCTCTTTGTTAGAGTAGACAATCCCTAGTTCTGACAACTGTTCATCCTAGGTTTTATCTTCTAGTTCCCTACTTATGCTCTTTTCTGCATTGTTTTTAGGGTCTCAGCAACTTTTCTATGTGATGGTGACCCAAACTAGATAGTTCTCCAAGTGTGGCTTCACCAGTGCAGTGTAAAGCAGTACTAACACTTAACATGATCTTAAAACTTAAATCCCCCTGGTGATGCAACCTAGGACTGCCTTAACTGTGAGACCTGATTAATGGTATCCGTATTGATTACTGTTTTTTTCTTCTCTTTTTAGATTTGCTGAGTAGCTTGATGGGCAAAGAGGATACAAACAGGAGTGTCTGTTCACTGGAAAGAAAATCTGAAATGGGGTCAGGGGCTGTGCCCCAACAAAGCAATGCACCCTTTCTAAGCCTCTGCTGATGCCATCAAAGGAATTGAAAGGTTCCTTTGGCTCCTGAAAATTCCACAAGTTCAACGGGGCATATTTTCGTTCTGCTGAAGTTTTAGACATATAAAACTTAAAGAAAATAATATTAAAGAGTTGCCTCTAAATTTGAAACATCTCCAAAACAGATGATTAAGTCATTTATATTTTCTCCTTAAGGTCTAGAACAGTGGTTCTCAACCTTTCTAATGCCGTGACCCCTTAATACAGTTCCTCATGTTGTAGCGCAAATTCTTCCATCAGAGCTTTAAGTTGATTGGCAAGAAGGTCAGAGGGACATCCCCACTGCAAACACCTTATTGGTCAGATTGTAAAAATAGGTTCCTAGGTTCCAAGGCTCCAGAATAGAAGCTTTAGTTCCTAATATCATGGGAAATTTGTCTTTTCCCATGGTCTTAGGTGACCCCTGTGAAATGGTCATTCGACCCCCAAGGGGTCCCAACCCACAGGTTGAGAACCACTGGTCTAGAAAATAACATGCTGCAGTATCATCATCAGACAATGGATTCTAATTCAAATGTCAAATTATGTTTTGCAAGAGTGTTGACTACTGTGTTTCCATGAAAATAAGACCCTGTCTTATATTTTTGAATTCTGAAATAAGCACTTGGCCTTATTGCCATGCACTCCAAAGCCCATTAGGCTTATCAGAGGATGTCGTATTTGGGCGAAACAGGGTATTAGTATTTTAATGTAGTTTAAATATTGATTTTTCATTTAAACTAGAGAGGCTGTTGTATTGTACTGTTAACTTTATATGAAAAAAGGAGGTCACTTTTACGTTTGACTTTTGTTGTTTCTTTTTAATCTGTTCTGTTATTCCTATTCTCTCTATCGTAGTTTCAATTCAATTCAATTCAGTTCAATTCTATTAATTTATTTATTATATTTCTATGCCACCCAACTCCTGAAGGACTCTGGACGGCTTACAACAGACTATAAAATACATTTAAAAACATAATAAAAGATTAAGATGAAAACAGTTTTAAAAAATCACATTTATGCATATCATTCAAGGCTGGACCTCATGAAATTACCAGATCAACGGCTCCAAGCCTGCTGGAAAAGTCAGGTCTTCAATGCTTGCAAGAAGGTCAATACAGTGGGGGCAGTCTGGATCTCAGGGGGTAGTTGGTTCCAGAGAGCTGGGGCAGCCACAGAGAAGGCCCTTCCTCACGTGCTTGCCAGCTATGTTGGCAGGAGAATTTTGGGGGTTGAAGTCCACAAGTCTTAAAGTAGCCAAGTTTGAAGATCCCTGGCCTATATCAATGATTCCCAATCTTTGCAACTTTAAGATGTGCGGACTTCAACTCCCAGAGTTCATATCACTATTTTATTTATTTATTTGTTTGTAAAACATGTACAAGATAGCATATACTGTATATAAACATAAACTAAGTAAATACAGATAAATGAGGTCAACAGGATAGTAGGACAGGAATGGTAGGCACACCGGTGCGCTTATGCATGCCTCTTACAGACCTCTTAGGAATGCGGTGAGGTAGATTGATCTGGTGTAATCATTATTAATCTGGTGGAAAACCAAACTTTCCCTTTTCTCTGATTTAGGCACTTCACTTTTAATCTTTGTTATAGGTTAGATTTGGAAATGTTATATGTCTGTATTGGACTGAACAAGTGATTTCTTATTTATTTTATTTATTCTTTCCAGCTAACATGACCTAATTGCTTCTGTTACGATCTATAAGCGACATTGGGGAAAATAAAACCAAGCATTTGTCTATTTATTTTAGAATTTTCTGCTTTGTAAAAAAAAAAAGTATTTTTTTCTTAATGCGGGTGGCCAGTAGGCTGCACAAAAGTTGGGATCTGAAAGAGTAATTGATGCTTGGAACAAACCTCCAGCAGTTGTGCTTGGTAAATCCACAGTAAGTGAATTTAAACATGCCTGGGATAAACATATATCCATCCCAAGGTAAAATACAGGAAATAGTATAAGGGTAGACTAGATGGACCAGGAGGTCTTTTTCTGCTGTCAATCTTTTATGTTTCTATGTTTCTAAGAACTAGTAGCAGAGATACAAGGTTCTCCCTTGACTTAAGCGCCTCTCTGCAGCCCAAAATGCCAAGCTGGCGTCCCTTGCCCAGCTCTGAAGTTGGATCTTTTTTGACCAAGGAGTGGGGAAGAGGCTTCGGGGTGGAGAGGCATCCATTCCTGTCCTTGTGGAATGCAGAGAAGCTCCCTGCTCCTCACCTCCCAACCCACCTGCAAGGCCCCACCTACACCGAGATGCGAAAGGAGGAAAGACGCGGTCTCCATCCATTCCCAGGACTGACACAAAATCTTGCAAGAGAATGGAGATTCCTCCTCGCCTCCTCCGACTCAGGTGGACTCTTACAAACATTCTCCTACTTAGAGGCCTTGGGACAAGCACCAAGCGCTGAGCCAACTCTTGGCTTTTTTTCTTAGCAACTAGCCCCATTTCCAGCCCAAAGAAGTCGATTTCCCCCTCCCATCCTCTCCACTGGAAAGGTACTCCGGGGAGACCATTAGACTACTTGAGAGAAAGTGAAGACTGCAGCCTAAAGCCACCATATCATTATGATGCCTATACATTACAGAATTTCTCAGTTCTCCTGGGAAAGTTGCTAAAAAGGTTAATGATGTAATTACTGTTATTATCATAAGCTTAATGAATGGAATTGCCTCATTTACTTAAATGCTGCCAAGCTATTTGCTCCTTGCTGGACGCTTCCCCAAAGGATAGCATCTCTGCTAATCCTCCTGGCAAATTTGTTCCTTTTTTTCATGTTAAAAGCTGTGAAGGACTGCAAGACAAGTTGGAAGCCCCAGATTTAGTTCTCTGCTGCAGACCCCCATTGGGGGTGACTTTTTGCAAATCCTCAGGATTGCAAAATGTAAATAGCAAGACTTCCTCTGTCACTCTAACCTAGAATTCTGGGAGTTGAAGTTCACCCATCTTAAAGTTGCTGACGTTGAGAAGCCCCTTGGCAATCCTTCTTAAACTCAGCAGCTGGATTCTACATAGCAAGAAGACACAACATGTGCTAGTTTCTTTTCACTGGGGTTCACCATTATATGGTACAGTGTTCTATAGGAATCATAAGAACTTAAGAACCTAAGAAGAGCCCTGCTGAATCAGGCCAAAGACCATTGAGTCCAGCATTCTATGTCACACAGTGGCCCACCAATTGTCCATGGGGATCTTGAGTAGAAAACGAAGGCAAACACCTCCCTTTCCTTTGACCCCCAACAAATGGTACTCAAAGGAATCCTGCCTGCCTCAACCAACATAGAGGTGGCACATGGACATCTGTTTCAATAACCACCTATGATACACTTGGCATCCCTGAATCTGTCTAATCCTGCCTTGAAGTTATCAAGGCTGACAGCAATCGCAACCTCTTCTGGAAGTGAATTCCATAAATCAATGACTCTCTGGGTGAAGAAATATTTCCCTTGATTTGTCCTCACTTTCTTACACATGAGCTTTAGGGAGTGCCGCCATGTCGTAGTATTGTGTGATAGAGAAAAGAATTTTTCTCTATCCACCTTTTCTATCCCATGCATGATTTTATACACTTCGATCAAGTCACCCCTTAAACACTGTCTTTCAAAGCTGAAGAGACCAAGGCGTTGCAACCTGGTTTCATAAGGGAGGGGCTCCATTTCCTTTATCATTCTTGTTGCCCTTTTTTGCACCTTTTCCAGTTCCATTATATCCTTCTTGAGGTGCTGTGACAAGGAGTGTATACAGTACTCCAAGTGTGGTCTCACCATGGATTTGTACAGAGGCAATACAACACTTACCGACTTATTTTCGATTCCCTTCCTAATCATGCCAAGCATGGAATTTGCTTTTTTTTTACTGCTGCTGCACACTAGGTTGACATATTCATTGAGCTGTCCACCAAAACCCCAAGATCCCTTTCTTCGGGGCTTGACTCACAAAACATAATTAAAACAATAGTGATAGCACTTAGACTTATATTCTGCTTTACAGCCCTCTCTAAGCCATTTTACAGAGTCAGCCTATTGCCCCCAACAATCTGAGTCCTCATTTTACCCACCTTGGAAAGATGGAAGGCTGAGTCAACCTTCATCCGATGAGAATTAAACTGTTGAATTGCTGGCAGCCGGCAGTCAGCAGAAGTACCCTGCAGTGCTGCATTCGAATTACTGTGCCACCGTAGCTCAGAGTTTAGCGTTGGCAAAGCCAACCATTTGAATGCAGGTAGTTCTCTATTTGCAGCTATTTGTTTAGTGACCATTCAAGATTATAACCATTGAAAAAAGTGACTTATATGACCATTTTTTTCATACAATTGTATATCCCTATTGTCACATGATAAATATTTGGATGCTTGGCAGCTAGTTCATATTAATGGTATTAATGGTTGCAGTCTGAGGTCAGGTGATCCCCCTTTGACAAGCAAAGTCAATGGGTACTAGATTCACTTAACAATATTACTAACTTAAAAATTGCAGTGGTTCACTTAACAACTGTAGCAAGAAGGGTCATTAATGGGGAAATATTCATTCTCTTGCTTAGCAACAGAAGTTTTGGGTTCAATTGTGGTTGTAAGTCAAGGGCTACCTGTACAAAGATATAGGGTTCTTTGTTTTTTCATTAAGAGTAAAGATTGTTTTGTTAACTGTGCAAGCATAAAATAAATGAAATTCGTTTAAAAACAACCTGAGCTACTGGATTCTGAATCCAACTTTCCTTCATTCCTCAGTTCAGCTTAACTGAGGACAACTGACCACTTTGATTCTTTGTAAAAAACACACAAAAGGCCTTGGCCCCAACTGCATGGGTGGGATGAATCTCTGGATGGGACCACGAGGAAACAGGTGTTCTGCACCAGATACAAAAGTGTTTTCATCTGCTGTGGGTGGCAGTTCTCTAGTTGTATTTTAGGGCTGTTGAAGGACATGCTCAGCTGATCAAAGAGATCCGTCATGGGTGCCATGGGATAAAGGTGCTAATTGATAGCAAAGTAGGAAATAATTTTTCCCAGTCTTTTTCAGACATGTTAAGTCTATCTGTTGGCTTATAGATGTCCAAATTCTAAGCATGATTACTGCAAATTAGATCTTTTTACAGTGTGCAATTTAAAATAAATGTTAGGGTTTTTTAAATTTAAGGGATTGGTGGCCTTTCATTTGCTGCAATTCTTTTTTTTCCTTTCTAATTCTTTTTAATCTTCTGTTTTCCCAGTTATACATCTTGTGTTATAAGACAAAATTTTCTATTAAAAAATGTCAGATACTTACATACTCTTCCCAGAATATGTGATAGAAACAGATAGTAGAATCCTGAATCTGGCAATATTTCATCTGTAGATAATAATAAATAAATAAAGAATAAAGAACTGAACTTGAAAGAATCATCACCGAATCATCATTATTCTTGGTTTTGGGCCTGACAGAAGATCACTTGGAAGCTGCAGCGGCTACGCCTTGATTCATCCATGGAACACAACTGTTTTGAGAGCTGCAAATTTTGGGGAAAAAATTGATGGGTTAGGTTGCCACCTTTAAGATGGGCTTGTGTTATTAGATTGCAGAAGGGACGTCATGCAGGGTCCCTCTTTTAAAGAATGTTAGCTGCACTGTGTTAAGGCAATCTTTTATTATTATTATTATTATTATTATTATTATTATTATTATTAATTAGATTTGTATGCCGCCCCTCTCCGCAGACTTTATTTATCACTGCCCCCATTCTTTGAAATAGCCTTAAGGTTTGACTTGCCCCAACTTTATTGAGATTTAGGAAACCTGGCTAGGACTGGGAAGGGATTTGATTTAGAACAAGAAGATATAATAACATAGTTGGAGGAGGTCTTTGAGGTCTTCTAGTCCGTGGATCAAGCAGGAGACCCTAGACCTGTGTTGGCAAATCTATGCCATGCATGCCAGAGGTGGAACACAGAGCCTTCTCTGTGGGCACGCGGGCCATCGTCAGGTGCTCTTGTGGGTTCTGTTGCATGCATGTACACTGGATAACTGGTCTGGCGCACATGTGCACCAGCCAGTTGCTCTCTTCTGGGTCCAGACATGTGCAACAGAACCTGGAAGAGCAGCTATTAACAGTGCACGTGCCCAGAGGACTCTACGTGCCTCCTCTGGCACATGTGCCATAGGTTTGCCATCACGACCCTAGACCCTTTTATCTTAGGATGGATATATGTTTAGCCCAGGCATGTTTAAATTCAGTGACTGTGGTTTTACCAACCACGTCTGCTGGAAGTTTGTTCCAAGCATGTACAACTCTTTCAGATAAATGAAGGCAAGCCATACCACTGATTAATTGTTCCAATCTCCTCACAAACAGCAACAACATAATCTAAGCTGCGTTTAGGCACTAGTGAGCTCAAGGTTGAATTGTGCAGTTGGAAGATGCTTTATTATTACAGTATTATTATTTATTAGATTTGTATGCTGCCCCTCTCCGAGAACTCTAAGTCTTTAAAAGTCTTTAATCTAAGGAAGCAGATCTTGGATTCACTGAAATATTTGGCAAATTTAATTATTTATATGGGCACTAATCTTGCAAACATGACTTTTTGGGGCTAATCAAGTTAAAACCATGCAAACAAATAAGAGCAACCCCCCCCCCCCCCATGTTTTACAAAGCAGCCAGGTCTTAAACCAGCAACCTTTGCTCAAAGACCCCCGGCAAAGTAGATTTCACCATTAGTGTCCAGCTTGATCCTTCAGGAAATTCTGCCTGATGTCTAGGTTGAACTTGAAGCTTGAAATAAAGGCATGTACATAGCATGGAACCTTATGATCAGCTGTACATATCAAAGGGGGGAGGGTGAGTCCAAGGTGTGATCCCAGGAAATAAATATAATCCCAGGCTGGATGGGCCTGTCCTTGTGGCTTGACTGAGATGATTTTTGTGTGAAGCAGTATGCACAGCCCAGCACTTCTGCTACTCTGTTATCAAAGGCTGAAATATCAGGGATTAATAAACTGAGTTTTAAACCTGTTTGGATTGGAAGGTATCAATAACAGTTGATGCAGCCTGGGATTGTATTTATTCCCTGGGATCAAATTTTTGACTCACATTCCCTTTGACATGTGCAGCTGACAATAAGGTTCTATGCTATTTTCATGCCTTTATCTTTTTTCCCTATTGAAATGTATTTGCTCTTGTTGGAATTCATCATTTACCCCAACATCCTCTGAATTTTAATCAGTGTCTCTATTTTGTTGCTGGTTCTTGACCAAATAAAGATTACTTGTAGCTTAAATTAGATATCATTTTCTAATGAACCAAATATGACTTGAAAGAAAAATATCTGATTCACCTACAAACCAGATAAATCATATTTCCTAACTCATCCAATTCACATTAGTATATTAAATTGCAGACATACAACAGACCTCTGTAGTATGCCGCTTGACACTTCCTTCCAGTCTGATGCAGTTACTAATGTTAGGATAATAATTTTTTAAATTAATATACTGCCCAACTATCAGTGATGTTATAAATAGATTACCAATGGTTAAAAACATTTAATCAAGAAAACATTTTTCAAAAGTGCTGTGAGACATTACCTAGTTCCTGGGGCTAATGGCATGACTGGCCCGAGATCTCTCAGCTGGTTTTGTGCCTAAGGGAGGACTGGAACTCACCATCTCCTGGTTCCTAGCCTGACGCCTTAACACATTGATTGCCCCCTAGGCCGAATCTGAGCACTCCAGCAACATTTTGCTACAGAATCCAGTAAATGAGAGCCAGTTTAAGGCATTATCAGAGAATGTTTACTATTTTTAATTTATTTTTATTTTATTTTAGTTTGAAGAGTATGTACACTTTATTCAGAATATTCATACTGGCATTCATTGAATCAGCTATACATATAGTCGAGGCTCGACTACTGTAATGCTCTCTACATGGGGCTACCTTTGAAAAGTGTTCGGAGACTTCAGATCGTGCAGAATGCAGCTGCGAGAGCAATGTTACACCAACACTCTGCAGTCTGCATTGGTTGCCGATCAGTTTCCGGTCACAATTCAAAGTGTTGGTTATGACCTATAAAGCCCTTCATGGCATCAGACCAGATTATCTCCGGGACCGCCTTCTGCCGCACGAATCCCAGCGACCAGTTAGGTCCCACAGAGTCGGCCTTCTCCGGGTCCTGTCAACTAAACAATGTCGTTTGGCGGGACCCAGGGGAAGAGCCTTCTCTGTGGCGGCCCCGGCCCTCTGGAACCAACTCCCCCCAGAGATTAGAATAGCCCCCACCCTTCTTGCCTTTCGTAAGCTCCTTAAAACCCATCTCTGTCGTCAGGCATGGGGGAACTGAGATATTCTTTCCCCCCTAGGCTTCTACAATTTATGTATGGTATTTTTGTATGTATGATTGGTTTTTAAAATGAGGGTTTTTAGCTGTCTTAGTATTGGATTGTTGCATGTTGTTTTTACCACTGTTGTTAGCCGTTGTTAGCTGTCTACGGAGAGGGGCGGCATACAAATCCAATAAATAAATAAATAAAATACATATATTTATTTAAATTATTAGTGGAATACACAATATTTGTAGATGGCTAGTGAAACTTCTCAATAATGGAATGGTGGTAATTACTAGCTGTAAGACATAACAATCGTAAAGCTTTAAAAACCTACCATTGCCGGCGGACATGGGGGCCGTGAGTGATGAGACTATCTCCAGCCGATATGAGATATGATTGGATTGGATGAATGTATCTGAGTGTACATGGGGTCTTTTAAAATGTTTTGATAAATTTTCATATTTTATAGTTATTAGATTTCTTATATATTGTTATATTTAATGTTGTAGGCCACCCTGAGTCGCTTTGAGAAAGGCGGCATAGAAATCTAATAAATAAATCATAGCTGTAGTTTATTTATTTATTCAACTTCTATGCCGCCCAATCCCAAAGCACTCAGGGCAGCTTATACCATAATAACAATATAAAAATATACAACAATAAAAAAGTTGAATATAAGTTCTAGAAAAAAAAATACCCTTAACCCCAATAAAACCCATTTATATAAAAACCAATTGCATAGAACCAAGAGCTAAGCAGCAAAGTACATTATTCCTTGTGTTGGTGTCCTGATTTTTGAAGCCTAGTTTTGGTAGCCCTAGCCAAGAAATCACAAAGATGAAGCCAAGCCAGCTCTGCTCAAAAAAATAAAGGGAACACTCAAATAACACATCCTAGATCTGAATGACAAGAGCCGAGGTGGCGCAGCAGGTAGAGTGCAGTACTGCAGGCCATTGAAGCTGACTGTAGATCTGTAGGTCAGCGGTTCAAATCTCATCACCAGCTCAAGGCTGACTCAGCCTTCCATCCTTCCGAGGTGGGTAAAATGAGGACCCGGATTGTGGGGGCAATAGGCTGGCTCTGTTAAAAAGTGCTATTGCTAACATGTTGTAAGCCGTCTTGAGTCTAAGAAGAAGGGCGACATTAAAAAAATTGAATGAATGAATGAATGAATGAATGAAATATTCTCATTTAATACAGTACTTTGTTCTGTACAAAGTTGAATGTGCACAACAGCATGTGAAATTGATTGTCAATCAGTGTTGCTTCCTAAGTGGACAGTTTGATTCACAAAAGTTTGACTTGGAATTATATTGTATTCCCTTTATTTTTTTGAGCAGTGTATATTGTTTTCCACCTTCTTGCCAAAACCTTAAATGATAAACAAATTTTAGACTGGAATAACTAGGCACTATCCAGCTATTTTGATTTTTCTTAATAAATGGAGACCAGGAGGCTGCAAGTTCTAGTCCTTATATGCCGCCCCGAGTTTGCGGAGAGGGGCGGCATATAAATCCAATAAACCTAAACCTAAACCTAAACCTCTCTCAGGCACAGTTGGGAGACCTTGGGCCAGTCACTCACTCTCCGCCCTCGGAAGGAGGCAAGGGCAAAGCACTTCTGAAAAACCCTGCCAAGAAAACTGCAAAGCCTGAGCGGGAGGAAAACATGCCAGTCAACATGCCAGTCAATGGGGAAGGCCGGGGCTGGCAGATATCCAAATGGCCAAAACCCCTTTGGGCATCCTCTGAAGTTTGGCATTTCATCATTCTGCTAAACAAATAATTGTCAACATTGTCAAACTATTTACTATGTCTGCAGTACTATTACTACTAGTTTTTTTCTCATCATTCCTATCACCCATCTCTTCCCACTTATGACTGCATGACTGTGACTGCAACAAAGACAAATTCCTTGTGTGTCCAGTCATACTTGGCCAATAAAGAAATCTATTCTATTCGATTCCACTTATTGTTTGTATCCTTACAATTTTTATTAAGTTTCCTGATTGCTTATTTGACCCCTACGACAATTATTAAATGCTTTTTACCTCATGATGCTTGGCAAATGTATCTTTTTCTTTTATGAACACTGAAAGCATCTTCACCAAAGACAAACGCCTTGTGTGTGCAACCACACTGGGCCAATAAAGAATTCTATTCTATTCTATTCCCCCTCAGAAAGGGGTGGACTTCAACTCCTAGAATTCCCCAGCAAGCAGGGTGGGGAATACTGCCTGGCTTTGTTTGGACATAGGATGGACTAGGGAATGCGAGAGATATGGGGACCTCGGTGCTCCCTGCGCTGGGCCGCCCAATCCGCGGCCCGGTGACGGGCCCGACTGGACTTTCATACGTTCCCCTCAAGCAGGCCTGGAAGAACATACGCAAGCGCAGAAAGGCTGCCAAGCCAGCTCCGGCTGGACGGGGCCCCCTCACTCCGACTCGGCTTTCATACGTTTCCCCTCAGGCAGGTCTGGAAGTACCCGCGCACGCGCAGCCGGGCGGGCGGGGGCCTCCTCCCTCCGTCCCTTTCTCCACCAGGCGCCGCTGGCTCCCCCCCCAAACGCGCTCACTGTCGGGCACATGATCCTGCTCGGGCCACGTGACGCGCGCCCTCCTGCTCGCGCGGGCTGCGTGCGTGCGTGCGTGAGCGGGCGACGCGCCTCCGCCCCGCCCCCCTCCGCGCGAGAGCGAGCGAGCGAGCGAGCGAGCCCAGCGGCCTCCCCTCCGCCGCCGCCGCCGCCGCCGCTGCCGCCGCCCTCCCGCTCGGTTATGAGGCGCGCCCGCCGGCGCAGGTCTGTGCGGCGCGGCCGCCGCTGAGGCTCCGCCGCCTCCTCCTCCGCTCGGGCGGGGAACCGCCTTGCCAGCCGCCGCTGTCGCCGCCGCCGCCGGGATGGGCCGGGAGCCGCAGCCGGGCCGCCGCTGAGCACCAGACGCGGTGGGGGAGCCCAGAGCGGCAGCGGGAGGACGACGAGGAGGACGAGGAGGAGGAGGAAGGCCGGCCGGCGCCATGGCGGAGCAGACCTACTCCTGGTGAGCGCGCCGCCTCTCCGCCTTCCCTTCGCGGGCCGCGCTCCGGTTTTGAGGCCCGGGTTTCCCTCAGGCTTTGGGGCCTTTTGTCCCCCCTGAGGTAAAAGGGGCCGAGCGACCCCCTGCGGCGCTCGTATTTGTGTGTATGTGCGGGGGGGGGCGGCTGAATCGCACCTGGAGGCGACCACCTGGCTGGGAGGAAGGGCGGGGGGGGGCTCGGCCGCGGGCGTTGAGATGGAGCCGCTGGGCCTAGAAAGTGGGGCGCTCTGTGGTGGTTTATGTGTGTGGGGGGGTGGAAGATGGAGGAAGAGGAGGCCTCGCGCGCGCCTCCGTTTGTGTGTGTGTGTGATGTTGCCAGACAGGCTTGGGAACATCTGATAAAACAAGTCCGGGATGCTGCAACCGTCTCTCTTCCTCCTTCTCCTCCTCCTCTCGGGCCTTGGGGGCGCAGCAGCAGAGCATCTCACCTGCACGCACATCGCGCCGCCCTTGCTGCCTGAGTACATCCGTTGACTTTCCGGGGGTGGACAAGGCGCCTTTTAGGGGCCTCGCTGCCCTTCAGCCAGGAACAGGTTTGGTCCTGGGGAGAACAAAAAAACAAACAAAGCGGAGGCGGGGAGGGAGAGATGAAGAAGGCTGTTTTCCCAGGGGAAAGGGATGAATGATTGATTGATTGATTAATTAGATTTCCATGCTGCCCTTCTCACAGCAACTCAGGGCAGCTTACAATATTATAAATACAACAATATACACTGTTCAAGAAAAGAAAGGGAACACTCAACACATCCTAGATCTGAATGAATGAAATACTCTCATTGAATACTTCGTTCTGTACAAAGTTGAATGTGCACATCAGTAGGTGAAATTGATTGTCCATCAGTGTTGCTTCCTAAGTGGACAGTTTGATTTCACAGAAGTTTGATTTACTTGGAGTTATTTTGTGTTGTCTAAGTGTTCCTTTTATTATTTTTGAGCAGTATATAAAAGAAATCTAATTTACTTTCAAAGACTGATATAGATTGCTAAAAGTGTTAAAACTCCATATACAGACATACACATTCATCAGATTCAATCAATCATTGACAATCTCATAGCTCCCGCCCCCCCCCCCTGCCCGTTGGCAGAGGCGGGTCTTAAGAGCTTTATGAAAGACCTGGAGGGAGGGGGTGGTACATATCTCAAGAGGGAGTCTGTTCCAGAGAGCTGGGGCTGCCACAGAGAAGGCTCTTCCCCTAGACCCCGCCAGATTACATTGTCTGGCCGACCTGGCCTGGAAAATGCATGTGATTAAGAGAGCGCTTGGTTTTCTTTGTTGTCATGCTGATGGGGGCTCTTAGCAAGTTGCCTGGTTATGGGGGGGGGCAAGCTTGCTTTGCTTATGTCATGATAAAGGGGAGGGGATGCAGCTGTGCACGTGTCTCACAATGGCTTTTCTCCCTGAAATCTCCAGTTGTGAGAAGAGGCAGCATTGTCTTATCTGTTAATGCCTTCTTTAGGATGAACTCTGACAGAGGCATGATTCATAGTACGGTTCACACTCAACCATAATGTAGCTTAATTTTATTATTTATTTACTAATCTTAGGGACTACTTTGTCCAACAAATTCCTAGTGGTTTAGAATGTTCCTGTTAAAAGATCAAATTTGGACAACTTATAAAACACTAGATATATATTTTGATTATTGGGTCCTGTAAACCCAAGCATTGTACTTTGTAAAATGATGGTATATTGTTTAGTGTAATGTCTGAAAACGGTTAAGATCTAGTGGCCTTCATTTGTAAATGAATGGACATAATAAAATTATTATTTAATTACAATGAAAACTCGAACCACATGTTTTCTGAATAGTTTTTATCCCAGAGCTATAATTACACTTAACAATGTACTAGGGGGTCACCATCAGTGAACTGCTGGACAATACTACTTGGTCTGTTGTGTGGATGCTGGATGGCTCAGGTGGGAAATTATGGCAGGTTGAGCATGTTCTTTCAGATTGTTATGTATATTGAGATTGATCTTTGGCGTCCTATGGATTTCGTTGCATAGGTATACTGTGTACCTACATAAAATGACAATAAAGTATGTATTAATAATATTACATCATGTTTTTAAGTATAGTTGGGAATTTGCTATTCATACTTAGGATTCTCACACAAAGCAAGTAAAGGGAAAAGCTTGGGTAGCTATTGTGTTAAGTGGTGCTGTTTCATATTTACTGATCTTTTTGTAAGGTTAGGATTAGTTATTTGGCTAGAACCATTTTAGTCTAGTGGAAAGATAGGCGAAGTTGGCTCTTTTCTGACCTGTGGACTTCAACTCCCAGAATTATTGAGCCAATCATAATAGCTCAGAAGTCATAGAAGAGCTAACTTTGCCTATCCCTTGTCTAGTGGTTAAGGCAATAAGAGTAGAAACCTGGCAGTTGGGAGTTGTAGTCCTTCCTCAGGCATGAAAGCCAACTGTGTAACTTGGGGCCAGTTGCTCTCTTAGCCCAACTCACCTTAACAAGAATGTTTTTTGGAAAATAGGCGGAGGAAAGATTATTAGGCATATATACTGCCTTAGTTATTGATAAAAATAAAGGAATTTAAAAAAAAAACTGATTTCACATGGCTGAAAATTAGTGGAATGTAGGCTTAATTCCAAAGCTGGGTGCTTGTGAGGCAGTGATACAAGTGACCTCAATAAATTGTGGTTAAATTGAAATAACTAAATACTTAGAAAAATACTTTACTTGAAATTTTATGTTTTGGCCATCACATGCTATTTAAAATGATCTATAGCTAACATTCTAAATGAAATTTCAGTCTCGATTTCCATGATAACTGATGACATTTGTTGTTTGACAGAGGAGAATATTTGTAGTTCAGGGTTAAAACGAGGGGTCCTTGGGGCTCTCTGAACTTCTTTTCTTGCAGGTGTTTCATTACCAACTAGCAACATCATCATGTGATTCAAGGAAACAACCAAGCACATGGAGCATCTCATTTGTTCTTCTATTCAATTGTGTCTGATTCTTGGAGACTGCCTGGCACTTCTCTCTGGTTTTCTTGGCCAGTTTTTTTTCCAGAAGTGATCTGCCATTGCCTCCTTCCAAGGGCTGAGAGAAAGTGGCCAAGGTCATCCAGGACTAGGAATCATGGACTCCTGGTTTCCTGCCTGATGCTTTCACTTCTACCACAGATTGGCTATCAGTTGATAAATTAAAAAATATATATCTTGAGTCACAACAATATCCACTTGGAAGTTGTTGAAAAATTATTATATCAGAAATATTTCTGTTTAGGAGGTAAGATTGACTGGCCTATAATATCCTTATTAATTATATGATAAAAAGCATTATTGAAGAGGCAATAATTAAATGTACATACAGAAGAACAAGCTTGCTCTAAAGAACCAACATGGCTTCTACAAAGAGGTCAGCAAGCATGCCAGCTGGTTATAATCAACAGATTATATATTTGATATTTCAAACAGTTTTGTTGGTCTCCCTCATCCTAAGCACTTATAAAATCTTAAAAACATACAATAAAAAAGTGGGTCCTGCTGTAGATGTTCAAAATGGACGCAATATTTGGACAGTTACATTTAATTTATTTAGACTTAGAATTGAGTAGTAAATTGACCACTTTGCCAGTGATATCAGTTGTAAAATCAAAAGCAGACTGGGAACTTCAAAAAGATCTCTTCAAAGTAGATGAATAATGAAATACGTGGATTGCAATTGCAAAAAGTGTCTGGCACATTTTTTTCTTAAAAACATGTTACAATAATGGGATCCAAACTGGTGATAAGTGACAAGGAGGAGGTTCTTGAAGACAGACAATAGTAATTGTTACCCAGAGCAGTGGTAGGCAAAGCTGGCTGTTCTATGACTTCTGGACTTCAATTCCCAGAATTCCTGAGTCTATCATGTAGGAATTCTGGGAGTTGAAGTCCACATGAAGTCCAATTCTGGGAGTTGAACTCAGGAATTCTGGGAGTTGAAGTCCACATGTCATAGAAGAGCCAACTTTGCTTTACCCTTGACCCAGAGTATTATGGGTAATGTGAAAATGTTCCAACCAATAAATTCTTGAACCAAAGATTAACTGGCCACTATACTGTAATTTGATTGGACCACACTTGGAATGTTATGTGCCGCCCTGGTTGCCATAATTCAAGAAAATTGGGATATGTTATACATAGGAAAAGGCACAACAAAAGCATAAAAAATGATTAATGCGCTGGAATACCTTTCCAGTGAAGAAAAAAAGGGGTCTAGGAGTGAACATAAGATGTGATAAAGGTAAAATTAAGAAAATTATGGAAGATGTGAGCATACATTCCCCCCCCTCAATATTAAAGCATAGGTTTATTTGTTAAAATTAAATATAGGAAAATTCAACAATATACAAAATTTAAAAAGAGGGGATTTGTTTACATAATCCATGGTTAAAAGTATAGATCAAGTTACAGAGAATTATTATTGATATTGTTTTATGTTCTGTTTCCAAAAATCATGACCAGCGGATCTTAAATACCAGATTGACCACTGTGTTATCTAGAATGCTAAATTATATGAAGTTCATATGATCTACTAATCTCTTTAATTTTTGTGTCAGTGTGTTTAGGACTGCAATCTGAATTTTATAGTGATGTAATTGATCCAAGAGGTGAGAATTCCGAAGCTATAAGTGTAGGACTAATGTGGTACAGTATTTTGGATAGAGAAATGTGGTTTAAATTGACCTTTTAATTAAAAATTGCACTTGGTGGCTGTGGACATATATTGCAGTGTTCAGGTTCAGAGTTTGAGTTTCTCTCATTTCCTTGCAGAATTGTGTTCTGTTTTTTAAAAAATTGTATCCACATTAGAAAAACACTTGCTTCCAAAATCAGAAAATGGAGACTTTGTCATTTTGATTCTAGATTGCTGAAAACCTGTAGTTCTTATGGAAGCCATCTATGCTTAATATACTTTGTGTTTGCTAAACGTGAACATTTCATTGGTGAAACATTGCATTTTTGTACATTGTTTTACAATTGTGTCAAAATTATTATGTGACTGAAAATGACGACAGAAGCAGATTCAAACATGAGCAGCTGAATATCATCAACTTTCTCTCAGTATTAAGCTCTAATATAGGTAATCCTTAAGTTACGATCAAATTTGACCCCAAAATTTCTGTTGCTAAGCAAGACTGTTGTTAAATGATTTTTGCCCCATTTTATGACTTTTCTTGCCACCATTGCTTTAGTGAGCCAATGCAGTTGTTAAGTTAGTAACACGGTTGTTAAGTGAATCTGAATTTCCCATTGACTTTGCTTGTCAGAAGGTCATGAAAGGGGATCACATGACCCTAGAACTCTCCATAAATATGAGTCAGTTGTCAAATATTAGAATTTTGATCGCATGACCATGGGGACATTTCACTGTCATAATAAGTGAAAAAAACATGATATCACTTTTTTCCAATGCTGTTGGTAACTTTTAACAGTCACTAAATGAATGTTGTAAGTCAAGGACTAGCTGTTCTTTAGATGAAACATTTATTTACTTACTTACAATCTGGATTCTGGGCAAATTATTAACAGAGTACTGATATGAAAGACTACAAATTGTTTCAAATCGTTTTATCAACACTAAAACACCTCCCCCAAATGTTTCTGTAAATGAATATAAAAGACTCCATAAAATGGGACCAATGATGGGGGTGGGGGCTGGGTGATCACTTGGGAGTTTAGATTTCTGAAGTTTGGGGCCACAAAAGGAAAGGCTCGCTGCCTTTTGGGAGTGTGAGTTCATTGTTGGCCTTCTGAAGGTCCATCTTGGCAAGGAGGTCCAGGCGCTTTGTGATCTGTGGGTAATGAAGACACTTTGACTTGGACCCCAAATTCTACTGCTGGCCAATGCAGTGATTTTAGAAGAGGGTTTACCTCACATAGAAACATCGAATATTGACGGCAGAAAAAGACCTCGTGGTCCATCTAGTCTGCCCTTATACTATTTCCTGTACTTTATCTTAGGATGGATATATGTTTATCCCAGACATGTTTAAATTCAGTGACTGTGGATTTACCCACCACGTCTGCTGGAAGTTTGTTCCAAGCATCTACTACTCTTTCACTAAAATAATATTTTCTCACATTGGTTCTGATCTTTCCCTCCAACTAACCTCAGATTGTGCCTCCTTGTTCTTGTGTTCACTTTCCTATTAAAACACTTCCCTCCTGAACCTTAATAACCCTTTAACATATTTAAATGTTTCGGTCATATCCCCCCTTTCCCTTCTGTCCTCCAGACTATACAGATAGAGTTCATTAAGTTTTTCCTATAAGTTTTATGCTTAAGACCTTCCACCACTTTTGCAGCCCGTCTTTGTACCCGTTCAATTTTATCTTTTTGTAGATGAGGTCTCCAGAACTGAGCACAGTATCACCGGTGCTCTATACAGCGGGATCACAATCTCCCTCTTCCTGCTTGTTATACCTCTAGCTATGCAGCCAAGCATTCTACTTGCTTTCTCTACCACCTGACCGCACTGTTCACCCATTTTGAAACTCAGAAATCACTACCTCTAAGTCCTTCTCTTCTGAAGTTTTTGCTAACACAGAAGTGCCAATACAATACTCAGATTGAAGATTCCTTTTCCCCAAGTGCATTATTTTACATTTGGAAAGTGCAGTTTCCATTGCTTTGACCAAGCTAAATCATTTGCCATATTACAGACGCCTCCAGGAATATCAACCACACTTTAGAGTCATCCACAAATAGACAAACCTTCCCTACCAAACCTTTCCTATGTCACTCACAAATATATTAAAAAGAATAGGACCCAGAACAGACCCTTGTGGCACAACGCTTGTAACCAGTCTCTGCTCAGAATACTCGCCATTAAAAACAACCCTCTGACATGTACGCTTCAGCAAATCCACTGAACTATCCAGGGATTAAGTCCAATCTTCACTAATTTATTTATCAGCTCTTTATGTGGAATGGTATCAAAGGCTTTGCTGAAGTCCAAATAGACAATATCCACAGCACCACCTTCATCCAACACTTTTGTGACATAGTCAAAGAAACCAATGAGATTAGTCTGACATGATTTGCCTTCAGCAAAGCCATGCTGGTTTGGGTCCAATAAGTTATTGGTTATTAGGTGCTGATTTATCCTCTTTTTGAGTAGAGTCTCCATCATTTTAATTATAACTGATGTCAAGCTAACTGACCTGTAATTACTAGCTTCTTCTCTACTGCCCTTCTTGTGGGTAGGCACAACACTGGCCATTCATTCTCCAATCCTCAGGAACATCTCCTGTTAACAGGGATTGGTTAAATAAACCAGTCAGAGGGGTAGCAATGACAAATCTCAGTTCTTTAAGAACTCTGGGGTGGATGCCATCAGCACCTATTGCCTTATTTATCTTTAATCGTTCAAGTTCTTCTAAGACATTGGCCGCTGAGATCACTGGAGCTGAATCCCTACAGCTGGAAGCAATGCTATATCCACCCATAGTATTATATTGTAAGCTGCCTTCTGAGAAAACTGAACAGTAGCTATTCAAATGGTAAGCGATCTCCTTATTCCCATCAATGTATGTATGTTTCTATGGCCTTAGTTAGAAAGCGGCTCTGGTTGGTTCCTCTTTGTCTCAGTGGGGTATAAAAGGTCAGAAAGTAAACATCAGAATGCAAAATCTGCCTATCTCAATATAGTATGTTCTAGAACAGGGGTCCCAACTCCCGGCCCATAGCCTACTATCGTTCTGCAGTCTGTTTGGGACCAGGCAGCGAGTGCTTGCGTACAAAGCTCAATTGGTGCAAGTGATGTGTGTGCCCCTGTGCAAATGGAGATGCGCACATGCCTGCCATTCCCCACTCACCTTGCCGGTCTGCTCAGCCAGAAAGATTGGGGGCCTGCTGTTCTAGTTTTTCTGTGGAGTCAGATCTGCTCTGCCTCGTGAGACTTGACAATTGTGTCAAGACTCAACGACGTTTTGTTCCTCTTATATTGTTGTTTCTAAAAAGTGAAGGCGCTTTTGTGTACAAATTGCACACAAAATGCTTGCTCCTGATTTTGTGCCTCTACTGCGAGCATCCTGTGAGGGAGATTATGCCTAGAGGCTGAATCCTAAGGTCCATCCGAGAGCTTCTGTGGTTGAATGTGAGCTTGAATCTGGTTCTTGTAGTTGGGGCCCAACTTTGGAACATCTCGCTGACATGAAGAATATTGTCTAAAACTGTAAGCATTCTGTTCCTCAATTTTAACTTGAATTACATTGCTGCTTAATGCCTTTGGATGAAAATGGTGATGAGTGTTTGCCAAGCTCTCTGCCACACCTGATTTTAAGATTCTTTTAATTAAAACAAAAAAATGGAAATTAGTACACTGCAAAGCAGAACCTAAATTTAATTTATAATCTCAGCCTAGGCCTGTAACACCTCCCGTGTATAAAATATAAAAATGAGAAGCATCCGCAGTGTAGAGTTTTGTTGGGGAGCATGCCCACCTGCCCAGAAACATAGTAGCTGGAGAGAAGCTGCAAGCATTAGTGAGGGAGCAACTTCAATAGCTTGCCTCTGGCTAAATGGGAGTTTAGTGGCTAGCAGTGATTGCTTATATCAACCATTTTAGATAAGTTCCTTGCCTCTCCTAGTCATTTTCTGAAATGAGTGGCTCTCAAAATTAAATAAATACATAAAATAAGATGCTTTGAAAATTCCAGATATGCCCACCAGCCTATAAAGGTTGGGGATTGCTGGAGTTAGTGATTAGATGCATTGTTGCTTCACTCTCCCTAAATGTACTTTAATTATACTTACTTTGCCATCAAAACAGATTTATAGTTGGCAGTCGCCATAGTAAGCCCAATTTAGGTGTAGTCAAGCTGTTAAAAGTCTGTTATTGCAAAAATAATTTTATCGCACCTTTAAAGTTACTAATGTATTAAATCTTAAGCATGTACTTCATCTGATGGGAAATTAGGGTTGATTAAGGAGGAGAAAGCCAGTAACCATAATAGGCAAAGTGGTTTGTCCGGTTACTTTTCAGTTTGACATACAGTGGAACCCCGACATAAGAGCTGCTCTACTTAAGAGCAACTCGAGATAAGAGCTGGGAGGGGAGAGATATTTTTGTTCTACTTACAAGCCCAAATTCGAGATACAAGCGCCAAGGAGCTGTCTCCTGAAGCCAAACGCTAACTTCCGCGTTCGGCTTCAGGAGACAGCTGCGAAGCGGCGCGCATGTTTTAAAAGGTTGCAGCCGGCCTGGGGGGCTCGGGGGGGGGGGCCTTGCAGCTTTCTTTCTTGCTCTTTTTCTTTCTCTCTTTTACCTTCCCTTCCTCTATTTCTTCTTTTCTTTCTCCTTCCCACCTTCTTCCCTCCCTCCCTCCCTTCACTCATTCCTCTCTTACTCTCCCCTTTCATAAGTTTCCTTGCTTCCTTCCTCTGTTCCTGTCCCTTCCCTCTTTCTTTCTTTCTTTCTTGCTCTTTTTCTTTCTCTCTTTTACCTTCCCTTCCTCTATTTCTTCTTTTCTTTCTCCTTCCCACCTTCTTCCCTCCCTCCCTTCACTCATTCCTCTCTTACTCTCCCCTTTCATAAGTTTCCTTGCTTCCTTCCTCTGTTCCTGTCCCTTCCCTCTTTCCTTCCTTCCTTCCCACCCTCCGTCCATTCATTCACCCATTCCTCTCTTGATCGCTTAAAGCCGGTCCCTGGTGCAAAAAGGGTTGGGGACCTCTGTCCTACAGGATTGGGTGGCAGAGAAGTTGAACATATGTAAATTTAAAAGTTTAAGAAAGTTTACAAGTTAAGTGAAAGAAACTTCATTATTCATTTATATGTACATGTACATTTCTTCATTAAAAACATGTCTTTCTGCATAATTTAGACTAACTTTGTGAGTTTTTTGAGGGCTGGAACCAATTAAAATTATTTACATTAATTCCTATGGGGAAAAGTCGTTCGAGATAAGAGCTGCTCGACTTAAGAGCCCAGGTCCGGAACGAATTAAACTTGTATCTCGAGGTACCAGTGTACTTATGAGAGAGAGGACATCCCTGCCAGGGGCAGAAAAGACTTTGTGGATTATTATATCTTCATGTAAACTAATATATTAAACTGCAGAATGATTCATAGGTTGAAACATTTGGCTTCCAGACTGTTGTTTCAGGCATCTATAGGTAGAGATGCTTCCCTTAGTGATGGTCTCTGTCTCTTCCTCCTCCTCCTCCTCTTATTCTTATAGAAGGAACTTATCAGTGGGGTTAATAATCAGTGGGGACTCAGTAATTGGTGGGATGAACTCTGATGATGTCATTCTTGAAAATGGATATATAAAAT
Source organism: Erythrolamprus reginae (assembly GCF_031021105.1). Lineage (NCBI taxonomy): Eukaryota > Metazoa > Chordata > Lepidosauria > Squamata > Dipsadidae > Erythrolamprus > Erythrolamprus reginae. The sequence continues at coordinate 34,609,631 of NC_091959.1, read as the reverse complement.
CTATACCATATTGAAATAAATCACTTGCGTTGTTTTTATGCCATGTCTAAATATAACGTAGATTGTGGAATTAACATGATTTGTGGACTCTTTCTCTAAAAATTGTGCTTTCTGAAATATTTATTTCATTTATTAAACAAATTTATTTAGCCACCCAACTCACCCAAAGTGACTGTGGGGAAAAACATTTTTTAAAGAACATATGGGAAACTGCATACTAGATTCTTTAGAAATATCATGCTGACAGTTCCATCTTTTTTGAGATTTAAATCACTAGCAATATTTGCAGAAGTGGGAACTTATAACATGTTCTGAGCCAGTTTGGGATTTCACTTTTGAATTAGGTTTGTTTTATACATAATGCCATAGTAAATCATAGTTGCTTGTTTTCTTACATAATGCTGATCCATAGATTCTAGTTAGCAAATCTTGCTGAACTGTGTTTAAACATCATGCTAAGCTAAAACCAGACAACCTGAATTTCCACCTAATGTATGTATGTATGAACTTATAAATCATTCATTCCCATGATGGAGGTAATTGTCTTATATGGAAGTACTTTGGGGCCAGTAATGAGCCATATTTTTGCAATCCATTGTTCTAGGACTGTATAGGTTGTTTTCTGTTCTGTCTTTAATTCTAGCTTTAAATTAATCACAGTTCCTTGAGTTTGGAATGTCACTGAGATGTATTTAATTTTAAAATTAGAAGCAGATGCTTCCAGTTTATATGAGATATAAAAGAATAAGAGAATTTGGGATTGTTGCTCTATGTTTTATTCTTATATTGAGAAAAATCAATGGTTCAACACCACAAAATATTCCAGCCTAATAAGGGCCGTTTTCTGTATTCTAAGTTATAAATAGAATGTGATCTCAAAATGAACTTGGTTGTTTTGAAGAGTGTTATTCCAACAACAGTCTTGATCATAGAGAAATAACTTAAAAATTGAACTTCTTTTAATTTGAGCTTGAAATAAATATAAGTAGTTCTTGATTTATGGCTGGATATTAATGGTCATTTGCAGTTATGGCAGTCTTGGAACAGGCATTTTATGGCTATCATAAAACATTGTTCCCTAGTCACATGATCACATTTGGATGGCAGCCTGTTTGCATTGATGGCTAATTGCCATTTGCAGTCCTCTCTGCTGGCGTCCCCAGAAAGTCAGTGAAGAAGCCAATGGGGAAGTTGGCATGTGGACCGAATGGTGGAGTTGATGCCTGTTCCCCCAGCATGCTGAGGGATTTCTCCTCCAGCCTGCTAGAGGAATGGACCTGAAGCCTGGCAAAAACGCTAGTGAACTCCTACCCCAGCATTCTGGAAGCATTCTCAGAATGCAACTGTTTGCTATTGTTTCTTCCTTTAGAGAAATGGAAACAGTGGCATTCACTAAAATGCTAGCAAATGGCTGCATTCTGAGCCATCCGGAATGATGGTCTTCACAACAAGGGGACTCCAACCTTGGCAACTTTAAGCCTGGTTGATTCCCAACTCCCAGAATTCCAGGAGTTGAAGTCCTCTAGGTTTAAAGTTGCCAAGGTTGGAGACCCCTGGTCATGACTATTCTCTCCAAAATGCCCTCTCCTCATCCCAGCCCTCTCTCTGGTATTTCGCTTAATCGCCCAAGGGGTTGCTTAGGAATGCAACTGGAAGGGCTGAGATTGTGGTCATTGAGCGAAGTGGTCACACGGTTTCTCACTTAGCATCCAATTTGCTCAGTGACTGAGATTTTTGACCCAGTTGTGGTCATAAAGGGAAGACATCCTGCACTCAAAAAAAAAATTTTCATGAGACTTTAAGCTTTGTTCTTATGGATCATATTGAAGTGGCCTGCCTTATTTCAGGCTTGAAATAAATCAGATTTGTAATTTTGTATGTGCCTGTACATGTTTAAACCAAGTTTATACATGGTTTTATACTTTATAGATGTGTTGATAACTGGCTTAAATGTTTAATTGTGATGAGTTTATTACATTTGGCCATGCTGTTGTTTTATGTTCAGCTTCTGTTCTTGAGAGTTTAAAAAGCTGCCCTAGTAATCTGCTTACAGAATAGGCTGGCTTTGTGATGGTGTAGTACTTAAAGCAAATGAAGAATGGATTAGCCTGGCTGGACACAGTTGGATTCCGTCTCTGGATGCTTGCATATATCTCCAGACATATTAAACGTTTTATTACATTTAAATGGGCTTGGGAAAAATTTGGGTGTTGCTTATGCTTGTGTTTCCTGAATTGATCTGGAAATTAATGTTCCTTGACTTCAATATTGATTTTTCCCTCTTTAAGTATAGTTACTGCTTGAAGTTTTTTATTTGCAATCATGTCCATTATATTTTTTATTGAATTGTGCTGCATTTGAACATGCCATGAGGGACATTGCTGGGCGGGAAGGTATTCTAAACATCCAATTAATAGTAGTAATAATATTAGCTGCTGTTAGTTGTGGTATATCACAAGGGAAGCAGGAGAGCTGGTCTCCACTTAAAGCAGGGGTCCCCAAACTTGGCAACTTTAAGACTTGTGGACTTCAACTTTCAGAATTCGGAATTCTTGGAGTTAAAGTCCACAAGTCTTAAAGTTGCCAAGTTTGGAGAACCCTGGTTTACAGCATATACAGCAGAAGAGTGAGAAGCTTATGCAGAAACCATAACCCTGGGGGGGGGGAATTACTAACCCCCTCAGAGAGGGTCCGCAACTTGGGCGTCCTCCTCGATCCACAGCTCACATTAGAGAAACATCTTTCAGCTGTGGCGAGGGGAGCGTTTGCCCAGGTTCACCTGGTGCACCAGTTGCGGCCCTATTTGGACCGGGAGTCACTGCTCACAGTCACTCATGCCCTCATCACCTCGAGGCTCGACTACTGTAACGCTCTCTACATGGGGCTACCTTTGAAAAGCGTTCGGAAACTTCAGATCATGCAGAATGCAGCTGCGAGAGCTATCATGGGCTTTCCCAAAAATGCCCACGTCACACCAACACTCCGCAGTCTGCATTGGTTGCCGATCAGTTTCCAGTCACAATTCAAAGTGATGGTTAGGACCTATAAAGCTCTTCATGGCACCGGACCAGATTATCTCTGGGACCGCCTTCTGTCGCACGAATCCCAGCGACAGATTAGGTCCCACAGAGTGGGCCTTCTCCGGGTCCCGTCAACTAAACAATGTCGTTTGGCGGGACCCAGGGGAAGAGCCTTCTCTGTGGCAGCCCCGGCCCTCTGGAACCAACTCCCTCCAGAGATCAGAATTGCCCCCACCCTCCCCGCCTTTCGTAAGCTCCTTAAAACCCACCTCTGCCGTCAGGCATGGGGAAACTGAAATGTTCTTTCCCTCTGGGCCTCTACAGTTTATGCATGGTATGTCAGTATGTATGTCTGGTTTTTATAATAAGTTTTTTTAGTTGTTTTATTATTGGATTGCTACATATTGTTTTTATCACTGTTAGCCGCACCGAGTCCACGGAGAGGGGCGGCATACAAATCCAATAAATAAATAAACAAATAAATAAAATAACCATCCCTAAGTTTCTGTGGAGCAAAGGAAACATTTGTATGCTCTTCAGAAAGAAATAACTTTCTCCTAAAATGCATGTTTCAGAAACCATATAAAACAATGGGATAAATTCATTCTGAACATGGATCATTTAGAACACTAGATGTAGGTGAAATGGCTGAAATTGCATACAGTATTTATATGTTGCAGTTGGATTTACTATATAGTAATGCAGAACTTCATGTTTGCTTTCACAATGTTTATAGTTTGTTCATGAACTTGTGTGTTCCAAACAGAGATTAAAGATTAGATTTGTATTGGATAAAGGAGCTCAATTTACAAATGACTTGCTTATTTTATGCTAATTTATTTCAATCAATCATTTCAGTTAATTTTGACTTTTGATCTTGGTCATTTTTTTAGATAGGTGGTTTTGTGTGTATGTCTGTGTGAAATGGCCAGTCATGTACAAGTTACCCATCTATCTGTCTGGATCACATGTTCCCAATTGTTCCAAAAAACAATATACTGTACAGGATAGGTTTCTTTGGGAACCGACAACTGTATTGGACAGAGTACAGAATTTTAAAAACTCCGTTTATAACTTTTTGTTAATGAAGATTTAAAGACAGGAGGATTGTCTTAAATTCAGAGTTATTTTCCTTTATGATAAATACAATGTGCATGCAATATAGTATGAGTACTGAAATGGTTCTTCATAGAGAAAAATGTGGTTCCAATTATCCGCAAGTGAATGCTGGTCTATGGAGAACAAACATGTATAATTCATGCATATTCATAGGAAAGACGCTATGTATTGTTTGAATTCCAAATTCCTTCTATGGCACAAAATGCCGTTTATTGGCATAAGTTGGTAGCTGCGAGATGTGAATCCTATTCAGGATTTTCCATTGCTGACGTAGTTCAAAGCCTGGCACCTTTTTTGTGTTCTTTCTATAACTGGGCATTCAGCAAATCATTTGGCTTGAGATGGTCTCTCATGATTGGTAATACGGCATGGTTATTAGAAATTATCATTAATGGGAATTGACACTGTCAGGATATATTTTCTTAAAATGTATTTCAGTATCTGTAATTCTTCACTGATGAAAGCTTTACTAGACAGAAGCATACCTTTTTTATAGAATACTCTCATTTCTGAAGAGCAGCAGAAATCTGAAGTGCTTAGATTGCCCCTCCCACTTTAAATAGTGTGGCTAAAATAAAACAAATCAATCCAAAAATATAAATTTTATCTTAGTGCATCCTGCTGAATAATGGTTAGCAGTATAACAAGCTCCATAAGTAAATATAGTGCATGCATTGAAAAGTAATCAGATGCCATTTGGAGAATTCCATGCCAGCAGGGCACCATGGCTCTACTTGGAAAGCACAGTATTGATCTACTTTATTGCCATTATTGCGTGGTAATTACCACTTATATATAACACAAGAATAATCAATGATACATAATTTTTGATCAAAGGATTTTAGTTACAATAGTAAAAAAATAAGACAAAAGTAAATATCAAAAAGGGCAAGGAAAAAAAGAGAGAGAAGGAATATGATAAAGAAAACAACAAGCCTCTTTTTGGAATCCAATAAGAAAACATTTTTCTTTGTATTCCCCCTTTAATTTTTAAAACTTCAGGCAATTTCTTTTCTATATTCAATAAAGCAAAGCACCCTTTTCCAAATCATTATTTTGGCCTTCATTTGTAAGTCCATTTTCGGCAGATAATCTTGTCAGGAAAAAAGTGTCTGTCATTCTCTCACTGAGGGAATAATCCTCATTGGACATAATCTATCCATAGAATCAGACATTATTACTGACACTGGGTTAATATTATAACTTCTAATTTCTGGCTCTATTCTTCAAAGTTCTCCTTTTATATATATATATATATTGTTTGTTTGTTATTTATTTATTGTTTTTTATTTATTGTTACCTATTTACCTACCTATCTGCCACCCAGCTCCAATGGACTCCAATTGGACTAATACTTCCCTTGTTAATCATATTTTGTGCCATTTTGTAAATCCCAACTGACCAAGATCAAAAACTGAATTGTAATTCCCCCTCCCTTTCTTCTTATAATTTTTAATTCATGTTAAATGTCCTGTTTAAAAAAATTAAAGATATTTATCTTTGCTTTGAACCCTCAGAAAGTTATTTTTCTAGTTAATTCCAAAATCTTATAGTAGAGGTAAATATTTCAAATTTAACTGGACCCTGCCTTAATCCATTTGTAGTTTTCTTAGATCAAAATCTTATTTAACTTTTTGCTATTGATTTTATTTTTTATGTTCTTTTCACACTTATTGTTTCACACTTATTGTTTCAAATAACTTTAATTTCCAAAAGTGATTAGAAGGTGAAGCTTGTGAACTTGTCATGGGCCAGAACTCAGATATTGAGAAAAAGGCGCCAGCAGAACTTGTAGGATGTCAGCCTCAGAAGGCACAGAACTAAGAATAATCTGAGCTCATCAGGAGCTAGCTGGACAATTCAGGTGAATTTCATGATATCAGCTCCCCCCCTCCCCACTGAATAGAGGGAAGGCAAAGGGACATCATTCTATTAGTCTTCTGGCCAAGCAAGGGAGTAAATCTCTTGGTTGATACTGCTGGTTGCAGCCTCATTTAAGAAGCAGTTCTGACACTTGTTCCTTTTGCTTGGAAGCAATGTCTGGTCTCTGGCATCTTGAATGGCATCCCTGTTTGTGTAACAAACCCTGAACCTCTAGTCCAGGGGTTGCCAAGATTGAGAAGCCCTACTCTGACTCATAGGACTGACAAACAACTCTGACCCAGCTCTTGGAATATTAGATTGATTCTGGACTATTTTTTGGTGTGCTCCTATTTGAAAGCAATTCATTCAAGCAAGCACCTAAGACTCTGAGTTGGTTTCCCTGCTCCTATCTCTTGACTTGGAGCAAGCTGAAAAATAGCATACCAAGTATGTGTGAGTCAATAACTGAAAGAAACATTTGAACAATTTAGTTCAAACAATTGAACTGAAGCAGGACAATTAAAGCAGGACTCCTTTAAAAGCTCTGCAGTGTTTGTGAGCAAGCCCTGTGGTGTCCTCAGGAGGAGCAGCTGCAGGTACAGAGTTATATACAGTACTTCACTTTCCTGACCTGGGGAAGATTCCCCAAAACTGGTCTACTTATTGGGTCTTTGGCAGAGGTGAAATGCTATCGGTTCAGGCCGGCCTGCCCAAACAGGTAATAAAAAATGCTTTTAAAACTTTTTTTTAAAAGCTTCCGTTGACCAGCTGTGGCTTGTTTCCCAATTTCTGGTGGGCCCAGAAGGCTCATGTTTTGCTCTTCCCAGATTTCAAAAGAGTCCCTGGAGCTGGGAGAGGGTAAAAATGCTCTTTCCCATGCCTCAAAAATCAGATGGCCGGCACACACATGCACATTGGAGTTGAGTTATGGCAATGGCTCGTGAGCCAGCAGATATGGCTCTGTGTGCCACCTGTGGCACCTGTGGTTAGGTTGATTGTGGACACAGCAGATTCTCACAGCTGATCATCAGAACATTTTTTTAAAAAATTAGCATTTTTAAACTACTGGTAAAAATTCTTTTTTAAAAAAGTTACCCACACCCATCCAGTCACATGGCCCCATCAAGCCATGCCCCTCAAGCAATGCCCACAGAACTGGTAGGAAAATGTTTTGAATTTCACCAATGGTCTTTGGGCTTTGCCACAATTGTCGGCTCTGCTTTCCCAGTGGCATCTAGTTCACCATGCCTTATCTGGATGGCTGTAACATAAGAATGATCAATGAATGTATCATTAAGGATTGAAATGATTATAATAAATAAAATTTTTGCAACATAGAAATAACATCATAGTATCCTAAGAATATTTTTTTTGTGTGAAAGAAAATAATATTATTTGGACAATCTGTTGGAGAACAAGCTTTATGCTCTTCCATCAAAATGATTAAGGTCTGTATACCTTTTGAGAGAAACACATTTTAAAGACATTTTAATATCCCAAAACCATGTTCTTCTCTTATTATCTATATGTCAAATGTCTTTTATCATATTAATTGAAAATGTGAACTTTTCAATATCAAGTCCAGATTATCCCAGAAAATTCTGATTTTTAAAGACGTGTTCCAAAATGAGGACAGGTACAGAATCTCTTCAATTGCTTATGAACAATTTATTGGAAAAATATGCCAAGTTTTAGGGCAAAAATTGTGTCTTGCCTGAAATGATTTCCGCCATCATGTCTCTTATAATACCTTTCCTTTTAAAAATAACCCAATTTGCTCTTTAATAAAAAGTATGTATTATAGTGAAACTTATTTGCAGAATGCAAGTCCACTCTATGTTAGCAGAGCTTGTATTTAAGAGAAAATGTATTTCCTCTCTGATTTGTATAACTGGATGTGCAACATGGTCAATTATCTCCAATCTGGGGTATACAATTTGTCCTGGCCTTCCAGTTTTACAACCGTTGTAAATTAAGTGTGAATGCTTTTAATGAACCATGCAGAGTTCCTGCCAACAAACTGGATCCAAAGGAGAAGCTGATTAGTGAAGGAGAGATTCAAGATTCCCAGTGGTAGACTTCGCATTGTAATCATGTATTGTGTGGCAACACAGGGACTCTGCTCAAAACCCCATCTTGTACTGTAAAGATGAACAATTTCAGTAGTCAAACTCACCATGAACCTAAGGTGTATGAGAGCAAGCTGTAATGGAAGGTTTTTCCAGAATTCAACAGCATGTGGGCAAATCTTTGTCTAGCCCAGTAGTTCCCAACATTTTTTGGCCATGCCCCACCTAAGCATCTCTAAAATCCTGATGCCCCCTCCTCTGTGATATACAATTCTTACTATTCAAAAAGTGAACTCCATGTGGAGGAAGCCTAAAAGCCCATTAATCAAGATTCCAATTGCTCCCATTAAAAATCAAATTGGGAACCACATCTAATGCCTGCCTTTTTTTCCTAATTATTACAGAGCCTGGCATTTCCACACACAATTTCTTCTAACTAGTAATATTTCAGTGGATTACGTGATCTGATATCTAATTTAAAGTCAGATCTGGTAGCAGGGCCGCATCACTCTGGAACGGAATCTTTTGAGCTAGTAGGGCCCAGTCAATACATTTGTCCAGCTAGCGCTGTAATTCCTTTTTTCCTTCTTCAAAAAGGAGTGATCAGCTGAATCAAGAATCAAGGATGAAGTGGAATGGATCACTGACCCTACTGGGATTTGTATTTATACATTCACGAAGTGCCCAACTAATAATTTGTGGGTAGACTGGATATGTTAATAGGTTAATATGCCAAGAGAATGATTAATAGGTAATCATCTTGTCAGCTGTTTTGTGACACACACACACCCTGCGCACATTTTCTCATATGCTGAAAATGTCTTTAGTTGGCCAGGTCCAATAGTTTCCAGTCGTAAAGTTCATTGATATACTTTGCTGTTTGTGGGTGTGGTAAAAGGTATAAGATCTCCCACAGAAAGTCAATTAATTGAGAATGGGAGACATCTCATGGAACTGACTGACTTGGGAGCAGCAGAACTAAATGTGCATGTTACCACACACCGATTCCCCCCCATGTACCCGAGCCACACAATGCGTCTTCTGAACCCTCCCAACCTATGTGCTACCTCTTGTTCATCCCATTGTATCCTTCCCAACCTGTGCCTCTTGTGCACTTACCTGCACTGTCTGCAACGTACACACCTGCACACTCACAAACACTCAGTCATGAATCTGCCAGGGGGGGTTGAGACTTGCAACTTCCTGCTGGTTTCTCTGTTAACTTTGGTTTGAGGAAATGATCTTGCCTAATGACTGTGGAGTTCAATTAACAATCGCCTAGCGAAGCTCCATCTGCAGGATGTGGCAACACACGAAACCACACTCCCTGCGGTCTGCAGAAAAACCGCTCTCCACAGAACTGGTCCCTGGTGCCCAAAAGGTTGGGGGTCACTGAGCTACACAGTAGATAGCGTTTTAATAATATACGGTAAGTCTTGCTGAACATTTTCACAGTAATGCATTAAAATCAAGCCGGTTATATGGTGCAGCAGTGCAGAGATGCCTTGATAAAAAGAATAGTTGATATTGAGGAACAGCTTCTCCAATACATAGCAAAGCAGATCTTTCTGCATTTGAACAAATCCATGGTCGTGAATGCTGTGTACTACTGCAAGGAGACTTGTTAATTGATCAAATGCCATCAATCTACTACTAGACTCTCTAGATCAGTAGTGTCAAACCTCAGGGTTCTGTTTGACTTTGGGGGGAGGTGTGTGTCTCTGTGTGTGGCCACCTCGACATCACTCATGTCGAGGCACCTGTGGTGGCCCGAGCGCTCTGGCACTGAAAATGGGTTCCCGAGCTCCATTTCCAGCTCTGATGGCCTCCTGCAACCCTCTGCCATTGAAAACAGAGCTTGAGAGAGCTGTACATGGCCCTCCCCAGGTTCCATTTTCGCTGGCATAAACACTGTGGGCTGGTCCACTGTTTCCAGAGCAGCCCTGCAGCCAAAACTACCTAAGTACCCTGTGGGCCGGATCTGGGCCCCCGGCCTTGAGTTTGACACCTCTGTTCCGGATAATTTGCTTTCATGTTTCTTCCTATGATTCATGCTTATCTTCTAGTTCAGCTTCTCTCAGTGTATGTTAAAAATATTGATTGACTTAATAAGATAAGAATATATAGATTTGTCTCACTTCTTTGCTGACCTGGAGTTGGTTTGTTGCACCTGGACACGGAACAACCTGTTGTTTATGTAGATTTTGCATGACAATAGAGATGTTGTGAGATTCCCATTTTTCTAAGGACACCTCACAGCCTAACAGGGTTTCTAAAGCAACTCTCATTTCTTTTTCTACGTAGGGCTCTAATCTGTACTTTAAAAAATCCTTAATACTTTTACAAAGCAAGAATCGGTGTTGCCACTTTAAACATACCCTTTAAAACAGGGGTCTCCAACCGTGGCAATTTTAAGACTTGTGGACTTCAACTCCCAGAATTCCTCAGCAAGCAAGCAAGCTTTTTAAAAAAATACACCACAGTTTGCTCTCTCAACTCACAGCCACAGTTGAGTCCAAAGTTTCCATTGTTAAATAAGGCAGTTGTTAAATGAGTTTTGTCCCATTTTATGACCTTTTGTGCCATAATTGTAAAGTGAATCATGTAGTTGTTAAGGGAATTTGACTTTTCTTGTCAGAAGTCAGCTGGGAAGGTTGCATGGGCCTTGGAACAGTGCAAATGCGGTCAATACATGCCAGTTGCCAAGTGCCGAAATTTTGATTAAACTTTGCTGAGAAACATTTATATTATGCTGAGGTTCTTCACAAAAGATTTTCAGCAGGATAACAAAATACAATGGATTTACAGCAGTTTCAAAGAAGGAGGTTTGAGATGGGGTTTTCTTGCAGTGTAAATGTACAAAGGCATCTTTTTGCAAAATGTTTAAGCTGTTGCCTAAATCAATGCTTTATGAGTAAATGCTGCAAATAAAATTAAAACCAACTCCAAGAATAATCAGCTGTTTCATTTATTTTGTAAAGATTATGATAAGCATTTTGATAATTCGTTATTACAACCAGATGTTTGATGGCTTTCTCAAAGTGATTGACACATTTAGTAAATTTATAACAGAAATCAAATATACTTTTCAATTTCAAGTAATGGAAACAAAATTGGCATCTGTGGAAAATTTTAAATTTTTAAAAAAAACATGTTTTATTTGACAGAAATATCTAAGCAGCTTAATTAATCTCATATTTAGTTACACTTACTGATTTTTATCTCTGTATTTTTTGACTATTCAGGAAAGAAAATTCTGTCAACTATTAAAACAGTCAAGCAGATTAAAACTGCTGACATGGAGAAATTTAGAAACTATTTAATGTGCTCTGAGAATTGACAGGATGGCTGAATTCAGTGGCCTAAAAATCTTGAAGGGTGATGGTAAATACACTCGGAGAAAACATGTCAAGAGATAATTTTGCAACTATGCCACAGTGACTAATGAAAGCCTATTGTGTTCAAGGTGGAAATTTATAATTTCAGCAGCAGCAACCAGAAGCTGATGCTCTTTATCCACAATTGTGGAGTAAGTCTTCGGAGAAGGGTGGCATACAAATCGAATGAATGAATGAATGAATGAATGAATGAATGAATGAATGCTCATTAAAACTATCCATTTTACAACTTTGTACCTAGTTGAATTCAGTTCCTTTGCAGTTGTTTGTGTGAAAATTGATTTGATAGCCACTAAAGAGAACCTCCATAAATTCAATAAAACTTAAAATGATTTACAAAACTGAAATGTTAGAGGTGAATGAGAGTAGTAACTATTTATAAAGAGATATAAAAACCAGAAATGTTATATAGGTGGGTGATAAAATCTATTGCAAGCGTAAGAATTATTGAAAGACGGGTATCGCCTAGTGGTGGGAGCTGGGTGGCATATAAATTAAATTCATTGTAGGTAGTCCTCGACTTACAACCACAATTGAGCCCCAAATTTCCATTGCAAAGCAAGACATCCATTGAGGGAGTTTGGCCCCATTTCTCCATGTTAGTGGAAACAACATCAAGGAATGGGTAAACTCAGTCTATTATCCAGTAGGACTGAGTCTGCATAGTAGATGACTTCTGCTTTTTATTTTTAGTTTTAATAATTTTTATTGAATGTTTTACATTAAAAAATATTACATTCTGTTTATGGACAATTGTCCCACTTTCATTTACATTCTTTTCTTATTCATTTGTATCATATAATACTAATGTTTTGAAACATGCAATCAATTTCTGGTACCTTTTCTTACCACCCACTTATTTTGTATCTTCCAAGAATAGATTATTTCTAGCCTGTACATCTATTTGTCTGTCTGTCTGTTTGTTTGTTTATTTAATGCCGCCCTTCTCGAAGCAACTCAGGGCGGCGTATGACATAATGAAAATACAGTAGTAGGTAAAAAGAAATCTAATTATTGTTTATTAATAAAATCGTAAAAAGTCCCCATATACAGTCATTCCCATTCATTCACTTCAATCATTCACAACATCAGCTAGAGACAATCTTGTCTCTCACAGCCCCCATGCCCGCCAGCAGAGGTAAGTCTTCAGAGCTTTACGAAAGATCAGGGGGGAGGGGGCGAATTTGTTCCAGAGGGCCAGAGCCACCACAGAGCGAACTCCGGGGAGAGTTCGTTCCAGAGGGCTGGGGCCTCCACAGAGAAGGCTCTTCCCCTGGGCCCCACTGGACGACATTGGCTGACGGGACCTGGAGAAGGCCAACTCTGTGGAAACTAACCAGTCACTGGGGTGCATGAGGCAGAAGACAGTTCCATAGGTAATCTGGTCCTAAGCCATGTAGGGCGTTGTAGGTCATAACCAGCACTTTGAATTGTGCCCAGAGACCAATTGGCAACCAGTGCACCTCTGGAATGATGTTGAGATGTGGGCAGATCTTGGGAGCCCCACAGTAGCTCGTGTGGCTGCATTTTGCACAATTTGCAGTCTTAGAACACTCTTCAAAGGCAGTCCCATGCAGAGAGCTTTGCAGTAATCGAGCCTCCAAGTGATAAGGGCATGAGTGACTGTGAGAAGTGACTCGCTGTCCAAATAGGGCTGCTATTGGCGCACAAGGCATACCCCTGCAAACGCCCCCATCGCCACAGTGAGAGATGGTCTTCTAAGCTCAGCTGTGGATCAAGGAGGACGCCCAAGTTGCGGACCCTCTTTGAGGGGGGTAGAGACTCCCCTCCCAGGGTGATGGACAGTCGGTTATGTCCCTGTAAGGCAAAACCCACAGCCACTCCTTATCGGGGTGTTATCTAACCATATGTACCATTTATTCATTCATTCATCCATCCATCCATCCATCCATCCATCCATTTATTTATTTATTGGATTTGTGTGCCGCCCCTCTCCGTGGACTCGGGGCGGCTAACAACAGTGATAAAAACAGCATGTAACAATCTAATACTAAAACAACTAAAAAACCCTTATTATAAAACCAGACATACATACAGACATACCATGCATAAATTGTAGGGGCCTAGGGGGAAAGAATATCTCAGTTCCCCCATGCCTGACAGCAGAGGTGGGTTTTAAGGAGCTTACGAAAGGCGAGGAGGGTGGGGGCAATTCTAATCTCTGGGGGCAGTTGGTTCCAGAGGGCCGGAGCCGCCACAGAGAAGGCTCTTCCCCTGGGTCCCGCCAAACGTATCTTGTAATAAACCGAGTCATTGTTATCATTTATTGTTTTGGTGAGACTGTCCATCTCTATGCATTCTAGTATTTTGTTAATCACTTGTTCTTCTGTTGGTATGTTATGATTTTTCGACATCTGGGCAAATGTTATCTTTGCTGCTATTATTATGTGTAAAATAACGTATTGTGGTTTTTTATCTTGATTTCCGGTAAATATGCCTACTAAGAATAGTTCCGGTTTCATTTCTATATATTATTTTGTGATTTCTATCCATCTCCTTATCTTCTGCCAGTACTGTTTTGCTTCAAGGAAAGACCATCACATAAGTTGCTATATTATGTTTACACTTCCAACATTCTGGAGATGCATTGAGGTATGTTTTTGCAATTCTGGCTGTTGGGAGATGCCACCCATAGACCACCTTATATATATTTTATTTGGTAATATTTATTTATTTGGTAATATTTATATGTCGCCCCCTCCAAATAGGGCTTTGGGTGGCTTCCTTTTCTTTATATGCAATGGATCTCATCATTTTATAACTTTTGTTCCGTATACTCTCCCACTTTTCTAATTCTATGTTGTAGCCAAAATTTTGGGCCCATTTTATCATTACCTCCTGTTAAACCTCATCTTCCATTTTATAAGTCAATAAAAAATATAGAGTTTTGTTATCATTTTGGTGTCCTGTCCTAGCATGATTTTATCTAGTTCATTATCTTCTTTCTGAAATCCGTATTGTTCTATATCTTGTTTGTATCTAGACTTTATCTGAAGATATGGCCACCAATCAATTTCTATGCCTTACTCTCTTAATTCTCTTGTTTTTAGTTCTCTCTGTTCCTTTAAGATTTCTTTGTACAGTAATACCTCATCTTACGAACTTAATTGGTTCCAGGACGAGGTTCGTAAGGTGAAAAGTTCGTAAGATGAAACAATGTTTCCCATAGGAATCAATGGAAAAGCCAATAATGCGTGCAAGCCGATTAGGAAAATCCAAAACATTAAGGCTTTAAAAAAAAAAGCTGCCGGCAGACAAAGCTGAGGCGAACGGAGTGGGGGGAGGGAAACCCCTGGAGATCCAGAGGGGAGAATGGGGCAGGAAAGAGTGGAGAAAAACGGAGGAAACCCATGGAGATCCAGAGGGGAGAATGGGGCAGGAAAGAGTGGAGAAAAACGGAGGAAACCCATGGAGATCCAGAGGGGAGAATGGGGCAGGAAAGAGTGGAGAAAAACGGAGGAAACCCATGGAGATCCAGAGGGGAGAATGGGGCAGGAAAGAGTGGAGAAAAACGGAGGAAACCCATGGAGATCCAGAGGGGAGAATAGGGCAGGAAAGAGTGCAGGAAAACGGAGGAAACCCATGGAGATCCAGAGGGGAGAATGGGGCAGGAAAGAGTGGAGAAAAACGGAGGAAACCCATGGAGATCCAGAGGGGAGAATGGGGCAGGAAAGAGTGGAGAAAAACGGAGGAAACCCATGGAGATCTAGAGGGGAGAATGGGGCAGGAAAGAGTGGAGAAAAACGGAGGAAACCCATGGAGATCCAGAGGGGAGAATGGGGCAGGAAAGAGTGGAGAAAAACGGAGGAAACCCATGGAGATCCAGAGGGGAGAATGGGGCAGGAAAGAGTGGAGAAAAACGGAGGAAACCCATGGAGATCCAGAGGGGAGAATAGGGCAGGAAAGAGTGCAGGAAAACGGAGGAAACCCATGGAGATCCAGAGGGGAGAATGGGGCAGGAAAGAGTGCAGAAAAACGGAGGAAACCCATGGAGATCCAGAGGGGAGAATGGGGCAGGAAAGAGTGGAGAAAAACGGAGGAAACCCATGGAGATCCAGAGGGGAGAATGGGGCAGGAAAGAGTGGAGAAAAACGGAGGAAACCCATGGAGATCCAGAGGGGAGAATGGGGCAGGAAAGAGTGGAGAAAAACGGAGGAAACCCATGGAGATCCAGGGGGGAGAATGGGGCAGGAAAGAGTGGAGAAAAACGGAGGAAACCCATGGAGATCCAGGGGGGAGAATGGGGCAGGAAAGAGTGGAGAAAAACGGAGGAAACCCATGGAGATCCAGGGGGGAGAATGGGGCAGGAAAGAGTGGAGAAAAACGGAGGAAACCCATGGAGATCCAGAGGGGAGAATGGGGCAGGAAAGAGTGGAGAAAAACGGAGGAAACCCATGGAGATCCAGGGGGGAGAATGGGGCAGGAAAGAGTGCAGAAAAACGGAGGAAACCCATGGAGATCCAGAGGGGAGAATGGGGCAGGAAAGAGTGGAGAAAAAAGGAGGAAACCCATGGAGATCCAGAGGGGAGAATGGGGCAGGAAAGAGTGGAGAAAAACGGAGGAAACCCATGGAGATCCAGAGGGGAGAATGGGGCAGGAAAGAGTGGAGAAAAACGGAGGAAACCCATGGAGATCCAGAGGGGAGAATGGGGCAGGAAAGAGTGGAGAAAAACGGAGGAAACCCATGGAGATCCAGAGGGGAGAATGGGGCAGGAAAGAGTGGAGAAAAAACGGAGGAAACCCATGGAGATCCAGAGGGGAGAATGGGGCAGGAAAGAGTGGAGAAAAACGGAGGAAACCCATGGAGATCCAGAGGGGAGAATGGGGCAGGAAAGAGTGGAGAAAAACGGAGGAAACCCATGGAGATCCAGAGGGGAGAATGGGGCAGTAAAGAGTGGAGAAAAACGGAGGAAACCCATGGAGATCCAGAGGGGAGAATGGGGCAGGAAAGAGTGGAGAAAAACGGAGGAAACCCATGGAGATCCAGAGGGGAGAATGGGGCAGGAAAGAGTGCAGAAAAACGGAGGAAACCCATGGAGATCCAGAGGGGAGAATGGGGCAGGACAGGGTGGGAAAAAACTGGGAGGAACTCAAGTCTGGAGGTGGGGCATCCCAGCGGCAGGCGGCAGGTTCGTAAGGTGAAAAAAGTTCGTAAGAAGAGGCAAAAATATTCCGAACCCTGGGTTCGTATCTTGAAAAGTTCGTATGATGAGGGGTTCGTATCATGAGGTACCACTGTATATCTTCTTTGTTATCCATATCAATTTCGTTTGGATAAAGTAAGGCTTCCATAGTAGAGAGCCAGGTGGGTATTTTGTTATAGTTTTATTTTTTTGCCATATTTGGATGTGAATCTCTGATTAGGTGGTTTTGAAAATATTTATGAGTCTTGCACTTTCCGTCCCACAGAAAGGCATGGCAGCCTCTCTGGAGATCATGCCCTTCCAGAGTCAGAATTCTTTTGTTTTTAAATTTGGCCCCTATCGCCACCTGCTCTTCAGGGGCCACGGCCTCTCGGAAGGCCTCTCCCTGCTGGTTATAGCGGATGCTCAATAGCCCCGTTCTTCAATTCACATCAGGGTTCCATTTTCAGAGCCAGGGTAACCACGTATGAGAGGTCATTCCATCCCTGGGACAACAATAAAACTAAACTCAGAGCCTCTCCATCTATCCGACCGACCCATCCAACTGGCAGAATGCAATTGGCATTTCCATAGATATCAGTCTCCATCCCATATTTTCCACCATCTCTGAGCTGATTACACATCTAGCACACCCAGAATCCCAAAAGGCCAGCATCTTCCCCTGGGCACCAGGTGATGGCACCCGTAGTTCTACTGAGATGGCCTGGCCGTACATGATGAGAACGTTCTTTCCTAGGCCCCTAATTGGACACAAGAAGAGACATTTCCAGTGCAGTCTCCCTCCCAAATACCTAACCCTCCCTCTTCTCCCCCCCCCATTTCTATGACAGCCGAAGCAAGCAGGCAGTGTGGATGTTGACAGAGGGAGAGACTGTTTCCCACAGAAAAGAAAACACCCGGAGCCACAAAACCTGGGTAGGTGTGGCTGGGGTGTGTGTCATGTGACTGGGTGGGAGTGAGTGATGTTGAGTTGGCCAGGCTCACCCACTTTTTGTGGCTCCTAGTGTTTTCTTTTTTGTGGGAAACGTATCCAAATGGCTCTTTAAATGGCTGCAGACCCCTAGTATATATAGAGAAGATAAGTGCAGAGAGCACACAGCTTTGGGGATGGGGGGCTGTGCTAATTGTAATTGTATCCGATGTGATTCTGCCTAGCTTCACCTGCTGCTTCTTGTCTGTTAGAGAATTGTACTGCAGACAGCTAACACGAGTCTCCGTCTTTTTGTGTCATGTGCAGCTGAATATGCTTTAGGCTTTTCTTGCAGAGTTCTCCCTCCAAGCCCTTTATCATCCGGCTTGTGTTGCTGAACTCTCTCTCACATTTCCTTTGAAGGGTGCTGCCAAAAATGGGTCACACTGGACTCTGATCTAACCAATGCGGAGTTTTCCTCTCATGCTTTGTTTGCTGTTTATGAAGCTCAAGACAGCCTTGGACTCTCCAGGGTTGCTTCACCCTTGTTACTCTTATGCATTCCTGGCTATTTCTCCATAATGGATGAAACTATTATCCAGGATGGCTTGACTTAACCAGCTGAGGACTGAATTTGGGGCTCCGCCTTGCCTGGGATCCCTAGTTGCGACTCAGTCCTCAGACTGGACGGACCTGGCTTGGTCATCTCCATTCTTGTCAGTGTTTATCTGAGTCAGCGTCTCTACATCTTGGATCAAGAGTTTTGTCATTTCCTCGGCTCCTCAGCTGTCATCGGAGGGCCAGGTTGATTGGGGCTATGACCATGGGCTCACTCCGCTGCAGCAAGAGGCATCGAGATATATGGAAGCTCTGCCTCAAAACTGGAGGGTTCCCCTTCGACCTACTTCAGCACCTGTTGGGGGCTTTGGCTCCGTCCTCTTTTAGGCAACGCAGCATTGGCCTGGGGAGTTTTTGCACCAACCCCCTCGGACAATTATCAAACATGAAGCGGGAGGGCTCCAGTACTGAGAAGAGACTGTGGTCAGGACAGTTTAAATATTAACAGCCCAGCACGGTCGTAGGAATAACTTGGCTGGCAAACTGGGCACCTTCTCGGGCTCCGTTTCCCCACTGCCGCCATTTTCTCGTTGCTTCTGTGCCCACCTATGACGACCCTGTCGCTGGGGTCTTGTGCTTGTGCGACTGGAAAGCGCTGTGCTGACTATCAGCGGTGTGCCTGGGACAGCAGACGACCGGCAAACCACTCCCCACCGGTATTATTTTCTGAGGCTTGGCATTTTATCTAAGTGCAATATTGTTTCTGTACCTTCTTACAGTGCTGTTTGTTGCATAGATATAAATCACCTTAGAGTTAATTGATGGGATTATACACGTTTCTAGTTTTTTTGACATACAGTTGGCTGAGATTTCTCATTATCTGAAGAAGTAGATGGAAGGTCTTTTTACACCTTCATTTTTTTTCAAGCAGAAAGAATGCTTTTAGCAGGATTTTAATCCTCTCATGGTTTTAAACATTGTTTCAAATTGCCAGCTTGTTATTTTAAACTGTGTTTTTCTGTTTCTGTTGTTTCATTGTTTTAATTTATTTGTTTAGCATTACACCTCAGTAGTGTAAGAAATAAATCAAGTGATGTTTACCAAACAATAAACGCACTTCTTGTCCACAGGTTTATAATCTGAAAATATACAAAATGGGAGAAACAGACAAAAGAAATACCAGTTCTTAGGGCAACAGAGTTCTTGGCACGTTCCTCTCCTGCATCTGAGGGGAGAGCTAATTAGACAAGTCAGTTAGGAATTTTGGAATTGGAAAAGTTAATAAAAACTCATCTGATGAAATATTTTTATAGATTGTGCTTGTAAAACATAGTACAGCTGCTACACAGAAATCTTAATTGGAGGAGTCCATTTAAACCATTGAGATCAAACTTTTGGCTCAGTTCAAGGATTTAAATTAAACTATTCCAAACAAGAGGTCACCCCAGCTTGGTTTGAACACATCTTGTGAAAGGAAACCATCACCTTTCTGGCATTCAGTTGGAGCCTGCCTTAAATCCATTACTCCTTAATGCAGTGCTTCTCAATTATTTTCTGTTATTCCCCCCCCCCCCGGAAGAAGTAAACACTTCACCCTCCCCCCAAACGCTCAGCCAGGATGATTGTTTGCAATATTTGGCACATTTTCGCCGAAAAAACTAAAGTGGCTTATCAGCGTGATTGGGGTATAATGTGTTTACCGTAATTTATTTGGCTTCATGCTGTCCACTGCCAACATTTTTAGACAAAGTAAACTTACTGGTCTTTCCTCTTCTCCCACTGTAGTCACAGTGAAGCCAAGCGCTACATACACTTCATCATATTTCCTTGTTTTAGCTTTCGGGAGACTTATGTTTGTCTCATGATCTCCGTCTCTCTCCTTTCTTTCCATCCCTGTTAAATACTTTTCCATGGTATCTCTTAAGGTTTGTTATATGCACTTCATATCTCCTGCTCTGTCCTGTGTGCTATTGTTGAGTGCAAAAAACCCCTGCTCCCTGAGGCAAAAAAAAAGCACGCTTCCCGGGGTCATGCGCCCCCACCCCAGCATCCCTCAGCACTCCCTCCCCCAAGGGGGCCCACCTCACTATTTGAGAAATAGTGGAATATTCTGGAACAAAAGAGAGAAGCTTCCCAGTCTTGAATTAAGCCGCCATCTTGCTTGGATTTTTCCCTGTCTAAATCCTGACACTCTCCAGGGGTCGAATCATGACTTCTGTTGCAGCTCTCACTGAGGTTGGGGTGAAATGCACAACCAGATTTCATTAACATACAAATGACGCCTCACACCTAACCAGAAGATGACTCTCCCAGCAGCTTCATGGAGCTGCTGAATGGACCAAACCATAATATTCCATGAGAATGACCAGTGCAGTGCATCCCTCTGAATGCAGCTGAAGGCAGACTGCCATAGATCAAATGATCAGTTACTTCTACCTGTTCTCTATAATTGCAGTGACCCTGCTTTTTTAAAAAACAATCTTCTCTAAGAGGAGAATAATGGGGAAGGGATGGTAGACTGCAGGCTGTCCTGGTTCCCTGCAAAGTGGGCAGTGTTGCTGGCACTTTACCTTTTCTCTAAGAAGCATTTGCAGCTCCAATCCTGATCTCAATCCCTTCCCTAGCTGCTTCCCGTAGCCAAATGGAACAGGAATCCAATTTGAAAGTGACAGAAGAACTAAGACTACAGAGCTCTGTCCATTTCTTCAAGCTTCCCAGTCTCCAGCCCCTTCCACAGGGTACCACCTCTATCATCTCGCTACATTCTGTTCATTGGGTTTTGCTCCGAGCAAGAATGGGAATGATTTTATTCAGAAAGTGCCTGAGCAGATTATGGCAATTTAACCTAATAGGTTTTTCCAGTCTATCTTTTCTTACTAGGGATTAGCACACTCTAAATAGTAGTGCAACCGGCCAACATTCCACAGATGCAGCGAGGGCAGAGAACTCATTTGGAACATGCTCAGATTTGAGCTCAGAGATGTGCTTAGTCAAACTTCTTTCTCCTTTATGCCAGTGGTCTTTGCCTGCTTTATTTCTCTGAGCGTATCAGAAAACAAAGGGAATTTAAAAACATTGGTTGTAGAAGGGTTTGCTGGAAACAAGCTCAATTCCCCCCTCCCCAGATTAAAATATCCTTTATTTTTAATATTAAAAGAGACAGGATAGAAACAGGTTCTTAAAGGCAAAAAGCAGCCCCAATCTTCTTGCCATAGGGAAACAGCCTCAAATAGAAGAGACTGATCTTTTGGAAAATGAAGATGTAGTATCCATTCAGGAAGACTGGACCAATCTATTCATAAACAAAATGCATTGTCAGAAGGTTGGATCTGATGGAATGAAAATCTGCATTCCCCACCCAAATTCTAAGGAAAGGACACGACCTTTAGGACATAATAGGATTAATCCACTGCCATTAGAATAGCAAAAGGCACAAGGCTCATACATTGCATAACCCCCTGGAGCATCTCAATCAGAACCGTATACATATCCATCCACTCACTCAGCCATTTAGTCAGCCAACTCAGAAATATTGCTGCTATCACTGAAGTTACTGGAAACCAAATAAACCTTTCCTTGCCGTCAGTTAGCCTCCATTTTATTCCCAGCACCTTTCTCCCGGCTTGGAACCAGACCAGATTTTGCTTCCAACAAGTGGTTCTCCTTTGATACCATTTCAAGTCCCTCCTGCTTGTTTCTCTGCAATTGCACCTTCAGCTTTTATTTCTGGATCAGTTTCCCTGGGATTCTCTCACATTTTGCATTATTTTGTATATCTACCTCCAGATTCTTCAACCTAGAAGCCTTGCAGTGCTGATATCATAAGGCAAGGATTTTTGTCTTTTTCAACTCTTCAGCCCTTGTTCTTGCTATCCACGTAGCCTATCCTTATCTTGGTTATGGCTCAAAGTTTTACAGTGCACCAATAGAACTTTGAATGGCCTTGCTTTCTATTTGTATCAGTCTAAAAGAAAGATTCTCCAAACTTTGGCAACTTTAAGGCTCACGGACCTCAACTCCCAGAATTCCTTAGTGAACATGGGACTGGTTTGGGAATTCTGGGGGTTGAAATTCACAAGCCTTAAAAGTTGCCAACATTGGAGACCCTAGCCTAGAGGTTTGCATGGTCTAAATCCTTTGTGGAAGTCAAGTCCATAACCTTTCCTCTGTCTGTTAAGAAAATTAGCGAGATGGATATACAATTTGGAGATTCATTAGATCAGGGATGTCAAACTCAAGGCCCGGATCCAGCCAGCGGGGGTACTTAGATCTGGCCCGCAGGGCTACCCTGGAAACAATGAGGACCAACCCATTGTGCTGCTGCCAGCAAAAATGGTTTTCACTGGCAGAGGTTTGCAGGAGGGCATGGCAGCTGAAAATGGAGCTTGGGAGCCCATTTTTGCTGGCAGAGCGCTGGGGCTGCCTCAGCCACAGGTTGGCCACGTTCACCTTGACCATGCCCAGCCCCCCCAAAGGTCAAACACACCCCTGGTGTAGCCCTTAATGAAATCGATTCTGACAGCCCGGCATTAGATGACTTCAAGGTTATGCAGACTCCATGGAGGCTCGGTATGACATTGGTGAGGTGTATTATCTATGTAGAAAATTAGCAGACATCCATCTCCTAGAAGAATGAAATATTTTAGGAAATATTAAAAAGGTAGAATATTACATTTCCCTAAAGAAGAAATAGAGAATCATGCTCTTACAAAGACAGAAAGCAGACTCCCCCCTCCCCCCAGGACATATTTTGTCCCCATTAAGAAAGGTTGGGCCAGCCTTTTTACAAAACAGAAGACCTTAAACTCCTGGGTGAAGGGATTAAGGCATGAGCCTTCAGGACATAATGGGATTAACCCACCAAGACACAGAGCTCACTACATTGCACAAGTACATTGCATCATCCTTCAAGCTTCAACCAAACTTAGCTCAGACACACATGACCCTCTGGGTCGCCCAGAGTCAATTTTAGAGTGAGCAGCATAATAAATGAATGAATGAATGAATGAATGAATGAATGAATGAATGAATGGGAGTGACAAGAGCCAACAGTATATATGTTCTTGCACAGGAACAGGAAGGTCAAATACAAAGCCCAGAGAAGGTATAAAAGCCACACACACTCACTCCAGGTGGTCACCTGCCCAGAACCATGTGCTTGGTGGTTTTGTCCATCATTAAACCATCTTTCTAATCAGCCTCTATTTTGTCTTCAATGCCTTTCTCCCGGCATGGAACTGGATATTTCTTCCAACAATTGTTACATACCATGTTCAGGATGTGGACGGAGGTATTAACAAGATTATTCGAATGTACTGTTACCCTTTTCTCATTTGTGATAAACGATAGCTCCAGAAGAGATCTTAAAAAAAATCTCTAGAGACTGCAATGTGTAGGAATGTGAAGGCACAGATCGGGTGGTTCCATCCCAAAAAGCAGGCCTTTTTAGAAGAAAACAAGCCTAGGAGTAAGCAAATGGCTATGCCAATAAACTCATTGAGAAGTATTTAATGGTGGTTTATTTCCTTGGAAGAGGTGAGATATTTCTTGTAAAAACGGAAGAAAGCATTTGACAGCATCTGATCAGACTCATCAAGAGAGTTTTAAACTACAAAGGAAGAGGCTGAGTGACAGGGACCCAGAACCAAATATGCAACCAAGCACAGATGTACATCATAAATGGAGAAATGGGAAGCTAAGATGGAGGCTTCTGCATTTCTTAATAACTAAAAACTCAGTTCGTTTTGTTTGTAAATTGGATGAAAGTAAATCTTTTTCCATACCACTCTTGTAATATAGCATTTTAATCCAAATCCCAAACAGATTAATTCTCAGTTGTATCTTCTTTTTATCTACCCCTTTAAACCCATTCTTATGATATCAGAAAATCTTAAGAGAGGTTTATTAGTGCGTTGTTCCCAAATGTCCCTGAATTTTTCCAAAGTTAAAAAACTTTATTCTGTATTAGCAAGTCTTTATTTAATGATAATCTTTAGTTTTTTTCTGCTTGCTTCTAGTGCCAGCCTTCAAAGTTTCCTCTTATCATGTTTTTCTCTAATCCACAAACTTTTCCCACAGGAAGATTTCTTATACTTAAGTTCAAAATCTTCATATATTTTAATGGGATTTTAAACAACCCACAGAAAGGATTCTTCTAATTCATTTCAAAATATTATTTCTAAGCCATCTGCCCTTTACTCCAAAACCAACGTTCTAATCATCAATTTTCTGTTTATTTCAGAATATTGTTTTAAGTTTTTAAAGTTATATAAAACTTCTTTTGCCAAGGATTGTTGGAAAATCAATCAGTGATGGAATGTGCAGCTAGAGAAGGAGTTTGAGGAAGGGAAAAAATCTTAGCAACCCCACCTTGGTTTCCTAGGGAGAGGGCAACAAGAACAAGGGATTGTGCCCTCCTGACTGGACAGAGAAGGAAGGAGGGTAGCCACACCTAAATCTCCCAAGGTATATCTATTAGATTAGAACATGATAGCTAAAGTGGTGAGATTCTGTCTATTAGGTTTAAGCAAAGAAAGAACTGGACTCAATGGGATTTCACTTTGTCATCTTTGGGTTTGGTCTGACATCTGATGTGATGGAACCTGTCCTTCTGAAGGTTCTTAATATCCAAAAATCAATTAACAAGCAAGTTCCTGAAGTGATCTAGAAAGGAAGTGGGGGATCTCCGTATCCCTTTGAAGTCCCTGAATCCCAACTTGGGCAAAGCAGATTCCCCTCCCCGGCTTCCAGAGCTCTCAACTCCATAGAAGACAGCTGCTTGACAGTCTCCTTGCAGCGAGCCTCTGGATGGAGCGCTTGTGGGGGATCCCAGTGCTGGAATTTCAGGTGCCAGTCCATTTGCCTGGCCCTAGTTCTGCTGTGGTCATTGGCTCCACTGAAAATGGAGCGGTCTTCATTGCTTCCTGGAAAGTCCAATTGAAGTATTTTCGATGGCTGGAAGAGCTAGGGCCAGAAATAACAGGTGTAAATTATAGCTATCTAGACTTGATTTTCTAATGGCACAGTCCATCCTTTTTCTTGATGGTCCTACCAAAAGAACTCCCCAAGCATGTACCAGGTTACAAAGCCTGTAGCTCTCGTGGGGAATGTTCATGGGGGAAGTTGGTATTACTATTGTGTAGTGGTCAATAGATCATCGACTGGCATTGTGGTGAAGATTAGAGATGAGTGTCCTCATCTCTTTCCCACCAAGTGCGAAGTGGGTGCTGTAATAACTACCTGAATGCTAAGGGCATGAACACTGTTGTGTTTCATCACAAAATTGTTTCAGTTTATGTAGAGGACGTAATGTCAAAACAGCATGTGACAAAATGGGTACGGAATTTCAATTGAAGGAACACCTGAGTGGAAAACAACTTTTCCAATGACGAGGTGAAAATCAAAGTGACGAACTGGCTGAAAAAGGCGGTGGGAGACTTCTATGACGCAGACATCAAAAAACTCATCCCACAGATGACAAAAAGTATTGAACTGAAGGGTGATTATGTGGAAAAATAATGTAATACCTAGGCCACAATACATGTCACTTTTATTACAATATATTCCTTCTTTATATTTTTTAAAAAAATCTTGTAATCTTTCTGGATAACCCTCGTACGCTCAGCTGGGAGACCCTCACAGAAAGGGCTGCTTTAACGCTTTGAAAGGAGGGTCTTCCTTTGGAAAAGTGGTGTTTGGAAGTGCCCTCTTTCAGATGCCTTGCACAACTTTCTTTCTCATTGTACATTTAACCGTGTAATTGTAAGAAACCAGATCCTGGAGAAGGTTTTCTAAGGCATTATAATAATTAGGAGGAAAGGCAGTAGGTTGTTACTGTGTGTGTTTGAAGTTATAACAAACCTGCCTCTTGTGACTCTTCTGTAGAGCTGGAAGGCTGCCAGTTAGGTTCAGAGGTTTTGCTTCTTACTCCGAGAAGTGAAATTGTGGGATTCTGAACCCGAATCCTGCACTGCAGCTTCTACCCATCTGTTCCTTCATTCAGGATGTCTTCTAGGGCAAGGGTCTCTAACCTTGGCGATTTTAAGACTTGGGGACTTCAACTCCCAGAATTTCCCGGGATTCTGGGAATTGAAGTCCACAAGTCTTAAAGTCACCAAGGTAGGAGACCCCTGCCCTAGGGCAATAGAATAGTTGAACAGAAAGACTGACGGTCCCCTCATGGTTCCATTTCTGGAGCACTTTTGTTGCTTAGAAACTATAACCATCCGAGTGTCTGTTCTTTCTGCATGCTTTCTTGGGATATTGCTTTCTGAACCTGTTTCTTCCCCCTGTATCTTTCATTGGTAAAAGGGAGAATCACGTTTTGTGTCCATCACTGTCTTGAAGTGGCAAATGGCTTAATTATTCATGGTGACTGGCCTGTTTGAGATCCCTGTATAACGCAGAACTAAGTTGCAGGACACAGTGACCTTGGAAATTTGGGGGGGGGGAAATCTAGCAATAAGACCACATTTCCTAGAAGCGCACTGCTTGAAGGGGCCAGCGGAGGATAGTCTGATCTATATGATCTCAGGAAAGCTAATCAAGACCCAAGTTGAGGAGAAGTAGAATGAGGGATCACCAGCAAATGCCAGGTCTACAGAGTAGACTGGGAATTGGAAAAAGATCCCTGAAGAAGGCAGTGACAGTTGCTCTTGCCAAGAACGAAGACAGCTGCACCCGGAACTCTTCACATCCAGAAACAGAGTCTGCATTTCTTGCTTTCTCCTGCCATGGTTTTGCAGTTGACTTGCAAGGCAAGCTTTGTTTACAGCTGCACCTGTGGTTTACTTGGTGGGGGGTTCTTTTGCCCTATGGTATTTGTGTGCTGACTCTGCTTGTGTGTAATTAGTCTCCCTTGTGCTTGCCTCTCCCTGCTGTTGTGCCTATCCTATTCTTACAATCTGCCCAGGCAGTCAGTGGTCTGGCTTAAGAGACCCAGGGGGAATCTAGTGATGAAGGCTCCAGGCTAGAAACCAGGATACTGGAAGAGCTGAAGAAGCTTCCTGGATGAGAAGCGAAACATCTTCAAAGAAAATCCAGAAAGTCCAGTCACCCCTTGAAAAAGCATCTTTGGGTCAAGAGACTGGAAGTTCTAGTTTCACCTCAGGCGCAAAAGCTACCCGGGTGGTTCTCAGCCCCATTGTCAGTCTCAAGTGACAAGTTCAGAGGTGGGGCTGCTAAGGTGGCACGGTGACATGTGCTCGCCCCCGTGGCTCTGAGTGCTAGCGGAGTACGGGGCAATTATGCTACTGCACCTGCGCCATGCCCCCCACCCTGTTTACTAAATGAGATGTGTGGTTATGAATGAATTGTCTGGCTGATTTTAATATATTGCAATTTTAGTTTGTAATTTTTAATTGATGAAATTTGTTGTTGTATTGTTTGTATTATATCTTGTGAGCTGCCACGAGTCTTCGGAGAAAGGCGGCATACAAATCTAAATAATAATAATAGTAATAATAATATAATAATAATAATAGGCGCCCTGCGTGTCCGCACGCAATTTCGCTACCTGCCCAGTTGGAGTAGCAGAATTGCACTGGACTCCGCTAGCACTCAGAGCTACGGGGGTGAGCGCACGTCACCATTTCACCTTAGCTGCCCACCTCTGGACAAGTTGGTTGATCAATTCCTATCACAACCAATGGATCAATACTCAGTTCATCTGAAAAAGGAAAATAATCTTACACTTGTGGGAAAAATGCCAAGCTTCAAAAAAAAAATCAAAAAACACCCAGCCTCCTCTCAGTGGTTTCTCTCAGCTGGCAGATGAAAAGAAGGTTGAATAGAAGGCTCCCCTTATGTATCCATTTGACCTATTTCAGGAGAAGCACAGTGGAGGTGAGCTTGGGAAATATGTAGGACATGATTTGCACGTTGCTGTCAGAAAATAGGAGGATCTTAAAGCAAGTGGGGAGGGAGAGTCTTGTTGCCATGCAGGCTGAGCAGACATGTTACATCTCCAGGACCAATTATAAACCATGGAGGGAGGGGAACCTGTGGACAGGAAGGAGCCCAACGGTATGTCTTGACTATCATTTGACTAAATTATAATTAATAATAATGGTGTGTTCCCATTCAGATTATTACTCACTTTGCATCTGCACATATGTATTCTTTTGCAATGTGAATTTGAGTTGCTCCTTCATTTTAACATTCCATTTTGTATAATTTATTTTGTTTCTTGTTTAGAACTCTAGACTTTCCAAAGGAGCGCTGAACTAAGAGTTTACTTATACTGTTCATTCAGTATACGTAATAACCAGGATCATATTACAGTATAATGAATTCAGTATAATGACATCAATAGCATTCACAGTATAATGAATGCAGGATCATAAGTTTCCTAACAAACAGGAAGCAGCAGGTGAAGCTAAGCAGAATCACGTCAGGTACCTGTACAATTAGCACAGGTCCTCCCCAAGGCTGTGTGCTCTCTCCACTTCACTTCTCTATACCAATGACTGCGTCTCTAATGATCCATATGTTAAACTACTGATGTTTGCAAATGATGCAACAGTGATTGGTTTCATTCAAGACAAAGATGAATCCTCATACAGACGGGAGGTTGAGCAACTAGCCTTGTGGTGCAGCCAGAGCAATCTGGAACTGAACACGCTAAAAACCGTAGAAATGGTGATAGACTTTAGGAGAAACCCACTCATACTTCCACCTCTTACAATACTAGACAACACCATATCAACAGTAGAGACCTTCAAATTTCTAGGTTTGACCATATCCCAAGATCTAAAACGGACTGTCAGCCTGGATATCTACAAGGCAGGATTAGACAGATTCATGGATGCCAAGTGTATCATAAGAGGTTATTGAAATGGATGTCCAAGTGGACATATGTTGGTTGAGGCAGGCAGGGTTCTCTTGAGTACCATTTGTTGGGGGTCCAGGGAAAGGGAGGGTTTTGCATTCTCTGCTCAAGATCCCCATAGACAATTGATGGGCCACTGTGTGAGACAGAATGCTGGACTCAATGGGCTTTAGCCTGATTCAGCATGGCTCATCTTATGTTCTTATGACACCTAACATCAAAAACATCATCAAAAAAGCACAACGAAGAATGTTCTTTCTGCGCCAACTCGGGAAGTTCAAACTGCCCAAGGAACTGCTGATACAGTTCTATAGAGCAGTGTTTCCCAACCTTGGCAACTTGAAAATATTTGGACTTCAACAACCAGAAGTCCCCAGCCAGCATTCGCTGGCTGGGGAATTCTGGGAGTTGAAGTCCAAATATCTTCAAGTTGCCAAGGTTGGGAAACACACTGCTATAGAGGAATCATTGAGTCTGTCATCTGCACCTCTGTAACTGTCTGGTTTGGTTCTGCAACCCAACAAGACCGACACAGACTTCAGAGGATAATCAGAACTGCAGAAAAAACAATAGCTACCTACCTGTCTTTCATTGAGGACCTGTATGCCGTATGAGTCAAAAAGAGGGCCGTGAAAATACTTACTGACCTCTTACATCCTGGACACAAACTGCTTCAACTCCTACCCTCAAAACGACATTATAAAGCACTGCACACTAGAACAAGTAGACACAAGAACAGTTTTTCCCCCAAATGCCATCACTCTACTAAACAAATAATTCCCGCAACACTATTTCCCAAGTCTGCACCACTATTAATCTTCCCATCATTCCCGTCACCCGTCTCCTCCCACATCCCTCTTTGAAAAGCATAATCAAAAACAGTTATTGCCTGTGAACTGGGAGCCTTTTGCAAGCAGTATTTAAAAAGAAAAAACTGACTTGGAGCGTATGTGAGGATCCATATCACACATGTTGCACTGCCTTAAATCAAATGTGCCTTTTCTTGAAATCCCATGACTGCTGCAATATAAGTCCAGAATGATGCACGGCATGTCTGAGGAGTTGCAGTAAAGGCAACCTACCATGTTTTTGGAGTATAAGACGCACCTTTTTCCTCCCTAAAAGAGGCTGATAATTTGGATGTGTCTCATACTCTGAATGTAGCCCCCCAGCCCTAACTAGCTGCTAACAATCTTCCCAGCTCTTACCTTACAAGCTCTTTCATTGTTTCTCTGTGCGAATGTTTTCCAAGCCCTAAGTCTTTGCAGGGTTTTTTTCATTACAGTGATCCCTCGATTTTCGCGATCTCGTGCTTCGCGAAACGCTATATCACGATTTTTCCCACCCGATGACGTCACTCTCTTCCTTCCTTTCTCATCTTTCTTTCTCTCTCTCTTTCTCTATCTTGCTTCTTCCTCTCTCACACTCTCTTCCTCCCTCTCTCATCTCTTTCTTTCCTTCTCTCTCTTTCTCTATCTCTCCCCCTCTTGCTGGCGGGCGGCGGGCGGGCGGGCGGGGCGAGCGGGGGCATCAGCGAGGAAGACCCAGGGAAGGTTCCTTCGGCCGCCCAGCAGCTGATCTGCTCGGCAGCACGGTAGCAGCGAGGAGCCGAATTGGGGTTTCCCCTTTGCGTGGGCGGCGGGGAAACCCCGATCTTCGTCTGCTCGCTGCTGCTGCGCTGCCGAGCAGATCAGCTGCTGGGCGGCCGAAGGAACCTTCCCTGGGTCTTCCCCGCCGCCCACGCAAACTCCACCATCTGCGCATGCGCGGCCATGAAAAAAAGGGCGCGCATGCGCAGATGGTGTTTTTACTTCCGCAACCCTACATCGCGAAAAATCGATTATCGCGAGGGGTCTTGGAACGGAACCCTCGCGATAATCGAGGGATCACTGTACTCTAACTTGCTCTGAGTAAGTTTCTTTCCAGCCCTAATCAGATGCTAACAATGTTCCCATCTCTTCCCGGCTTACAAGCTCTTTCATTGTTACTCTCTGCAAAGAAGAATGTTTTCCAAGCCCTAAGTTTTTGCAAGGTTTTTTCCATTGCTCTACTTGCTCAGACTGTTTTTTTCCAGGTGCTAATGATGTTCCCAGCTCTTACTGGCTTGCAAGCTCTTTCATTGTTACTCTTTCAAAATAATTTTTTTTAAAGCCCTTAACCAGGGGATAAAATAATGTGCTGAAGCTGACTAGACTAAGGACGCTAGCCAGATGAATACCTGGTAAGCAGATTCTTTTCCCTATTTTCCTCTCCCAAAACTAAGGTGCATCTTATATTCTGGTGTGTCTTATGCTCTGAAAAATACGGTACTTGTTCATATACACACCGGATCCCCTTTTTTCTTTTTAAATCTGGATTACTGCAGTCCAGTTTCCCATTTGTCATATCATCAGGTTGCATTCATCATACTTAAGCAGTATGCAACAGGGAAACCTTATTTTGGGCATATGTCCTTTGTTCTCATTATGCGTTATTCCAGAAATAAGAATGATATGAACAGCCCTTTTGAAAATATTCTCCCAATCAGTAGCTTACCTCTTCAGCATGATGAACGGAGGTTTCTCTGTATTGCTCTAAGACTGTAGATGCCTGCAGAGTTGTATTTGGCCCTCACTGTTCTGTAAAGTAGAACAGTATTAACAGTATTATTTCATTTATGTGAGTGAGTGAGAAAGCTTGTATAAATATTTTGTTGACTATGGGCACAAACTGAATAAGTATTTTTCTGTTTATGCAACCAAAGATCTGACATTTTCCAAAGTTAAAACTAGTACAAACATGTTAACGAGATTCTCCTCTCAACAAATGTAATTAAATTTGACTCCATATCTCTTCAATAGAATTTTCTTAGCAGACTCCTGGATTTGGTTCCTTCTGAATTTTGGCAGTGTATTTCATGGATATAAGACAATTTTGCAGAAATTTATATAATAACATTATAACAATTGCACTTAGAACTAAACTGCTTTTAATTGAAGGTAACTTATAAAATTATTTATTTGCCACACATGAGTGTTGACAGAGGCCACTGAACCCAACTCTTTCAGTGCAGAAATCCAATTTACTATCCTTCTCTGTGTAAACTTACGGATTAAAAGATTTGGATGGACCTTATAGGTCATATAGTCCAACCCCCACAAACCCCGCATATAAATCCAATAAATAAATAAATATTGCACCAGCTGAAGTCTCCGAACGCTCTTCAAGGGTAGCCCCATGTAGAGCACACTGCAATAGTGAAGACGAAAGATGATGAGGGTGTGAGTGACACTGGGAGCACCTCCTGGTTGAGGTAGGGCCGCAATTGGTAGACAAGACGAACTTGTGCAAAAGCCCCCCTAGCCACAGCTGAGAGATGTTGTTCTAGCCTCAGCTGTGGATTTAGGTGGATACCCAAGTTGCGAACCCTATCTGAGGGGGAAATTGTTTCTTCCCCCCAGGACCAAAGACGGGCAGATGGGATTGTCTTTAGGAGGCAGGACCCACAGTTAATGTCACACAATTGTTGGCATTAACTACCAAGGGTATCAGCATATTGTATGCATCTCTGAGTTTTTGGGATATTGGCAGTGATATTACAAGCAGCAAGTATATTATGACATTGCAGGTAGACTGCATAGAACCGCAGGATTATCCTTGAATGAAATTCTGCTTTAGTTGCACCAGTATTATACTGGCCCACTCCTCTACCTCTAAAATTCATTATGTGAGGACAAGCATTAGCATGGCCATCTGTGTGGGCAATTAAAGAATTAATATAAATTTACAGAATTTATATTAATTTAGTTTATTGGTTGCTTACGATCTATTAGTGATGAGTGAATTGTGATAAAAGGAATGTATCTGAACATGAGAGCAAGATTATTCTTTTGTAATATCCATAAAGAATGAAATTGGAAAAAGAAAAACAAGTGAAAGAAACAAAAGTGATTGCAGAAGGAATTTAAGAAGAAAAGTAATGAATTCTGTATCAAAATTATTACAATATAATCTCCCAACAGAATGAATAGGAATGGATAAGGAAAAAGGATTTTAAAAACTGCTTAGAAAAGGGTAAAAAGAACCAGCTTCCAGAGTGCCACAGAACTATGATAGGAATATGTAATGGCGAGTTTAAAAAAAAAAAGTTAGTGGAATGACAAAGAGAAATGCAATGGATGACTAAAAAAGAATGTTAGAGAACAGTGCAGTACATGTGATTGTAAAGGAAGAAATAGTTGTAGAGAATATAGATAGATAAAATAGAACATATGGAAAAAAAATAATGGCAAAGTATAGTCAAAGAGAGCACACAATGGTTAAAAGGCAAAGAAAATGCAGAATACTGTATTTTTCAGACTATAAGAAGCACCAGAGTATAAGATGGACCTAGATTTTGAAGAGGAAAACAACGGGAAAAATAGTTTTTGGGTGTCTGCGCATCCGATTTTTGGCCTCCCTGTCCTCCAGGCCTGCAGGCCTCCCCAATCTGCTACGTGTCCTGTTTGTGCAAAAAAACCTAGCCCGTTTTCATGAATAAATGGGCCCGTTTTTGGCCTTTCAGACCCCCGTGTCCCATTTTTGCCTTCCTCAGTTCCCAGGAGCATTCTGCAGGCCTTGCACACCCTCTTTGCGTCCTGTTTTTGGCAAAAACGGGCCTGTTTTTAGCCTTCAGAATGCTTCACAAGTCCCGTTTTTGCAAAAAAATGGGCCCATTTTTGTTGAAAACTGAATGCACAAGAGGCTAAAAAACAGAACCATATTTGGTCTATAAAACGCGCAGACATTCTCCCCTCTTTTTTGGGGTGGGGGAATAGTCTGAAAAATAGTAACTGTGATGGGAGATTTTAAAAATGTTCTTGAAATTGGATGAAGACACCTAAACAAGGAGCCTTCAGGAGAGTGAGTAGAATTAAAAATAAAACTAATAAAATTATTAGGGATGAAATTGAAGTGAGGGCATACTGGGAGGTTTCTTTGGAAAGGATACCGGTATATGAAAGAACAGGATTGAAGTAAATGCTGTACATGTGAGCGCCCCAGAAAAAATGATAAAGGATGGTGGTGGTTCATAGATGCTCTATAAATACATTTTGAAATACTTACAACTGCAGATGAAGATAGTATATCTGGATAAAAGTGATTTGCTGTGCAGCTTGTTCAATGCGTGTCTGGGTGAAAATAATATTTGGAAGAATCTTGGTATTATTTCTCTATACAAAAGGAGAGACAGAGGGGTCAAGTATGCCTGCTGAAGGTTTTGGCAAAATTCTCATTGAAGTCAGGAAAGGTAAAAATCAAAAAACCATTGAGAAGGGCAGTGCCAGGCTGAGGGCAAATGCAGACCAGGCATTTGATCTTCAGCGAGTTATGTACAGCTGTATGAAGATGAAAAAAAAAAATTATGGTGTGTTTGTATATTTGAAAAAAATATATCTGCTAAGGTGGATTGGCTTGAGTAGGGCCAGTGTCAGCCTGCCAGATGCCAGAGGGCGCAGATGGTGTCCTGCTGGGCATTGTGCCTGTAGATTGAACCATGGCAGAGCCTTCCCCTGCCATCCCCAAGGCCTCTTCAGGATCCTCCTAGGCCAGCACCCTTCCTCTTTGGCTAACATAGTGCCAAGTGGTGGGGAAGTCCCCGGACCAAGAGGGCTGTATCCTGTCAAATTGAGCACCTTCCGAGTAAGCAGCCAGTTGCTGGCCCTGTAAGCAAGCCAAGCATTTAATTATTGGCAGCTGCTGAGCAAGGGAAGCTTCAGCTGGGTGCAATTCAGCAGGCAGAGGACTGCCTCTCATAGCTGGAAGCAGCTTTGGTTTCTGGCTTTCAGGTTTTCTTGGTCCTGGCTCTTAAGGTTTTTGGCCAAGCCTTGGGTTCTTCCACTGGCCTTTCCAAGAAATGGTACATTTTCTGATTAATGGACCAATTGACCTGGTTTATGTCTCCTTCTCAGCCTCCATTAAGCTAATATGTGCATACATGTTCCTTCTCAACTCTATTCCTGTTGTCTCTCTCATCTGCCCACAATTCCTTGGGTGTTTGACCCCCGCTGAAACTAGGATGTGAAAACGTTCCACATAAATATGGAATTGGGGTTAGTTGGTGAACATTGTAAGAGCAGTATACGATGGAAGTAGAGCAGGCAGGCAGGAGATGTTTAGTTCAGTACTGAATGGGGAATAAGACATGAGAAGGTAGATGAAAGTGGGTCGGGCTGTCTTAAGTCTTCCATCTTCACCACCCAGGAGGATTAAGCCAGCTGAAGAAGTAAAGGGAATTGGAACATTGGGCAAAAGCGATTACCATCAAGTGATGTCCAGAGGAGGAGTAATTGAATTTCTTTATACTAAATTATAGTCATTAGTAATATACTAGTTTATAGTAATTATATTTGAAGTTTATACTAAACTTCAGAAGCACAGTTGTTGGTGAGCACCATGTAGTTTGGATCCAATAGCTTGAAATCCTATTTTCAAGGAGAAATATATCTACAAAAATTATTTTCACATAACCTCTCCCATTGATCCATGTTTTGAAATTTTGCATCCATTTTATCATGCAATTTTTGGTCCTGTTCCCTTATCAATAAACAGTTTGTGAATACAATATAATGAACGATCTTAGTTTTATGCAAATGCTTCAGATTCTGTCATTTTTCTCAAATTCTTCTTCTTATTATTATTATTTTCATCATCACAAAAAACAGTAATATAGAGCAAACGAGATTTATATGCTGGATTTCGTATCACAATATTGGGTCGAACACTTCCCAAGCTTCTAGGATTGTGTGATTATTATTATTTTATTCACAAAAAAACAGTAATACACAGCAAACGAGATTGATATGATGGATTTCGTGTCACAATATCACAAGTTGAAGACTACCCAAGCATCTAGGACTGTGTGATCAATTTTCGTATGATGCGCACAGATCCAAGTACAGTGGCCTTTTGCAATGACCGATCGTGATTTTATCAATGTTTATTGTTTTCAAATGTCGGCTGAGGTATTTTGGCACAGCACCCAGTGTGCCGATTACCACTGGGACCATCTGTACTGGTTTATGCCAGAGTCATCATAGCTCGATTTAAGCCTCCAAGTATCCATCAAAGTCAATGTGTCATTGTGTTGGAAGAATTTTTTTCGGGGGGGGGGATCTTTCCTCCACTACCCTCTCTTTTGAAGTGGTTTATCCAGAGGTGTGGGTTTCTGCTGGTTCAGGCTGGTTCTGTAGAACTGGTACTGGGAATTTTCCCCTGTTCACTGAACTGGCAGTGATGGCCGTCTCGCCACACTCGCGAACTGGTTTTTCTCTTGTTTTTTTCCTCCTGCGCAGGTACAGAAGCTTTCTTTACTTCTATGCATGCCCAAAAGCTGGGTTTTTGATGCAGCCAGGTAACTTAGAACCCACCCCCGGGTTTATCTAAATTCAGTCTAGATCTCCATTCGTGTCTCTTGCAGTGATGATTTTCCCCTCTGCCATTTCCACCAGGATGTGGCAAAATTTTGTATGAAATTTTTAGGCAGAGCCCTGCATGGTTAAGTGTATAAACAAGGCAGAGAAAAGGCCCTATAAGTGGCCCAGCCTGGATTAACGCTGAAAAATAAGGCACTAATGTCATCTTAGAAATGTAATGGCTTTGTTAGCAATTACAAAATAAAATAATAATTAAATAATTGGATTGTTACATGCTGTTTTTATCACTGTTGTTAGCCGCCCCGAGTCTACGGAGAGGGGCGGCATACAAATCCAATAAATAAATAAATAAATGTAAAATATGGTTGTGTGAATCAAAGATTTGTAAAGGCAGGATTTTGAAAACCTCCTGTTTCATACTTACTGCTAAGTTATGGTGAGGGTTGCTTGTGTTTATTTAGCACTGTCAGAAATGTTCTCCCCTTCCCACACCCAAAGTGTGGTTTAATATGATATGTAAATAAGGTTAGTAGTCAACCCTCGCTTAAACAATTCTGATTTAGCATGATATGTGGATGTCTTAGTCTGGTTTTCTCAGGGCTTGTTTTGATTGCAGCCTTCGAAGCTTTCCTTCCCCACTTGTTTCCTGCTGCCTGCAACTGCGTTGTCATCTTGGTTGTCCCTATTTCCTCCTGTGCTTAGCCCTCTGTTTCTCAACTCTAAAGACTTCACAAGTGACCTGTAGACTTCAACCCAGGAGTTACAAAGTCCCCACTTTGTAGAATTGACTAGGCTGAAGGTGTAGCCAGCCTTTAATTGATATGCAGGTCAGGATCAGGGCAATTGCTTCGTTTACAGTAAGCTGCCTGTTTCCAGCAATTTGGCTTTTTCTTAATGTCTCCTGCTGCAGACAGATAAAAATGAGTTATGTCACCTTTTCATCTACTCTCAGGTAAAACAGCCGGAAACAAGACTAGATGAGCTGATTTTATTTAATTTTAAGGGTACATTAATAGAATCTTGCAAGTCTGAAGTCCCACCGTCCCTTTTAACCACGAGGGCAGGACCTAAAGTACAAAAATAAACTTTGAACTTCTGATCTGAGTTACACTTTTCACAATGCAGAAGGATGCAGTCTGCTTCAGGAGGGAGATTGTTAGAATTCAGTTTGAGCAGCTCCAACTGAAACTAGATTGACAGATCACTTGCAGTGCAGTCAGCAAATTACGACATGGGTGTTTTGTGGTTAGTGCTTTAATGAGTAATTTCACTTCTGGGATAAGGGAGAAAATAATTTACCTACAACCTTTTTTACATATCCTTCTTTGGGTTAAGAAACAAATTATTTTGAAACACAAAGTGCGGATTTACTTAACATTTAACAAATGGGTTTGCATTGTTCTAGAATTCAAAGCACTATGAATTTTTTACTGTGTATTGTAAGAATTGGTAGCGTAAAGGAAACCTGCTGCAGTCATAAACATTAATTGAGGAAAATAAACCTTTTCACAGAAGGGAAACCAAGCAAAAGACAGTAGTAAGCTGCATGATACCTGTAATAAAAAAATGCTCACCTCATAAAAGTCAAACTCTGCAACAAAAGTTTGCAAGTCTGATAATAAGCAGACATGAGTCCATTCCAGGATTTCTTCACTGCTTTGAAACTGGTTATCTCCTCCAGCGCTCATTTCACAGAAAACAAGCCATGAATTTCCCCAAATCATTTGGAAATTAATTTATCTGAAATGAATTGTTCTTCAAATGAATTTCCCACAGATTTATTACTTGAATAAATTACTGTTTAGCTAGCTCTGAATATAATCCTTTTCTTTGAGGCTGCCAAATCAACTTTCCCAGCTTGTTTCTCTGTCGCACTCCCTCCGTCTGTCTCTTTCCCTCCCTACCTCTCTCTTTTTCTATCTCTGTCTCGGTCTGTCTATCCCTCTCTCTGTCTCTCTCCCAGCAGTGGGCTACGAGACGGAACACTAGATTGTACTCGCCGCCGCAGCTCATAAGTTCTTGCGGGACCAGCACGATTTTGCTGCTGCACCTGTAGAGGAAGAAAAATTGTGCACGGAGCCACAGGGCGTCTGTGTTTCAGCTTGCGCGGAAGCAAAAAAACCTCGCCGAAACATGGGCACACCTGTGGTTCCATGCACAATTTTGCTTCCTCCACGGGTGCAGCAGCAAAATCATGCTGGTCCCACAAGAACTTACAAGCTGCGGCGGCAAGTGCAATTTAGCGTTCCGGTTTGCAGCCCACCGCTGCTCTCTCCCATTCTCTTGTCTCTGTTTGTCCCTCTCCCTCCCTCTTTCTGTCCCTCCCTCCCTCTCTCTTCTTTCTCTTTCTTTCCCTCCCTCTCTCATTCACTGTCTCTGTGTGTAAAAATATGCAAGCACATTTCATCCAAATTCATTTCTCCCTTCTCACCAAAAAACATAAAATAACAAAATAACTCTGCTGGATCAGAGGAAAAAGTTATTAATTCCATGGGTTTCTAGCAGCTGGGATTTAGAGGTGCATGACCTCAAGGATTACAGGTAACATAATCACCATAGACTCTCCGTGACCTCTGATCTCCCTTTGAAGCCATGCTGTTATATCTTTTGAGAGTGAGAGAGGTGCACACTCATCAGATGTATGCAGCCACCTCCTCATCTGTGGGGTTCAAACTCTGCTTCGGGAGTTGAGCTAAAGGGCTGTATGCAATTTAGGTGACAATATACACTGCTCAAAAAAATAAAGGGAACACTTAAACAACGCAATATACTGTAACTCCAAGTAAATCAAACTTCTGTGAAATCAAACTGTCCACTTAGGAAGCAACACTGATTGACAATCAATTTCATTTTGTTGCCTGCACATTCAACTTTGTACAGAACAAAAGTATTCAATGAGAATATTTCATTCATTCAGATCTAGGATGTTTTATTTGAGTGTTCCCTTTATTTTTTTGAGCAGTGTATATAATCACATCCATTTCTGTTCTGAGAACTTAAAGAAGGGAGCTGAATATCCCATTTTAAACTTCTCCCATAAAATTATCTGCATACATTTCTGTTGTTGAACAGATACTTTAAAAGAATTATGTTCTTTTGGTGTGAAACTTTTATGTTGTCTTTTATTCTTGGTATGGAATCTATCCGTTTTCTGCAGACCCAACTATGTATTCAGATATACTCTAGAATGCTAAATAACCTTCCCCAAGGGGTGCCCATTAAATACATTGAAGGGCAACTTTATCCCAGGCGGCAACAGTGGCTGAACTTGATGGGAATTAAGTTCCCACCCAACTGGATGCTGAGAGCATGGGAAAATCTGATTAAACTAGCACACAAACTCTTCTACTACCTCGTCAGCACAGCAACATCTTCAGTTTCCTTTGTCTAATAGTTGGTCTTGCGCAGAGGTGGGCTGCTAAGGTGGAACAGTGAGGTGTGCTCGCCCCCGTGGCTCTGAGTGCTAGTGGAGTCCAGCGCAATTAGGCTACTGCACCTGGACAGGTAGTGAAATTGTGCGTGGACACACAGGTACACCCATGGCCTAGGTGCAGTGGCAGAATTGCGCTGGGCTCTGCTAGCACTCAGAGCCATGGGCGCACCTGCATGTCCGCGCACAATTTTGATACCTGCCCAGGTGCAGTAGCGTAATTGCGCTGGATGTTGTTGGATGAGGGGATAGATGGGGAACTTATCAAATTTGCAGATGACGCCAAACTGGCAGGAATAGCCAACACTCCAGAAGATAGGTGCAAAATGCAGAAGGATCTTGACAAAGTTGAGCAATGGGCCCTATCTAACA
This sequence comes from Erythrolamprus reginae, assembly GCF_031021105.1. Taxonomy (NCBI): domain Eukaryota; kingdom Metazoa; phylum Chordata; class Lepidosauria; order Squamata; family Dipsadidae; genus Erythrolamprus; species Erythrolamprus reginae. Next base: position 34,569,505 of record NC_091959.1, on the reverse strand, counting down.
AAATGAAATTCAATGTTGAAAAAAGTAAGGTTCTACATTTAGGCAAGAAAAAACCCCCGCACAGGTACAGTATTTGTGGCACACTGCTCAACAGTAGTAACTGTGAGAGGAATATTGGAGTCCTAGTGGAGAGCCATTTAAATAGGAGCCAGCCGTGTGCAGCAGCTGCCAAAAAGCCAACACAGTTCTAGGCTGCATTAACAGAGGGATAGAATCAAGATCAGGTCAAGTGTTAATACCAGTTCATAAGTCCACACTTGAAATACTGCGTTCAGTTTTGGTCGCCACGATGCTAAAAGGATGTTGAGAATATAGAAAAAGTGCAGAGAAGGGCAATAAAGATGATGAGGGGACTGGAGGCTAAAACATATGCAGGATGGTTGCAGGAACTGGGTATAGCTAGTTTAATGAAAAGAAGGACCAGGGGAGACAGGATAGCAGCCTTCCAATATCTCAGGGGTTGCCACAAGGAAGAGGGAGTCAGGCTATTCTCCGTACTGAAGGAGTGGGTCCAGCAGTCACATGGGTTGCTCCTGTCCAATCCGTTGGAACTGAGCCTAGTATTAAAAAAGACTGCTGGATCCGCCCCTTCCCCAGAATTCGCTCAGTTCGCATCCTCGGATGTGTGTGAATGCTCGTTCCTCTCGATAAAACACCTTCCCTTCGATCTCTCTTCAATAGCAAGTAAGATTTTTCCATTACTCAGCTTGCCGGCAGTTTTTTTCTCAGCCCTACAGGGCTTTGAGTTGGGGGAGAAGTTAGCGGCTCAGCCATTTGCGGTTTTTCCCTTCGTGCTGTAGCCGCGGCCGGTTTGTTAATTCCGGCCTTGGAGGTCCTGCCGTGAGCAAGCTTTATTTTTTTCAACTAATTAAGGGCTATTTACCTCCCGCGGTGTGGGACTTGTTTTGTCTCCCGGGCTTAGTCGCTCCTATTGCAAATAACGGAGCAGTTATTTTGGCGCCAAGGCTCTGACGCCCAGTAAGTTGCACTTTCGGTTCTGCCCTAAGGGGTCGGCCATTAGTGCCTACAGCCCGCCGCCTGACCCTGGAGTCGTCGCTTTGAGTTCCCTCGGGCCTATTCTCCACGGAAGTGGCCTCCAACCAGTGTGCCTTGGTTTTTCTTAAAGTTAAGTTAGTGAGGCCTGCCACGCTGCACTTAAGGACAAGAACTCTTGGTATCGCCCAGGATTGCCTCTTAAGGCGCAGCTGCTCCTGGGCCTAGGAGCAGGGTCACCTATCCTCTTGGGAATTCCACAAAATAATTCTTCTCTCCCCTATTTTTTGGCTCAAGCCTTGTCTTCTGTAATTGCTCAGACTATGGCTTCCCTTCCCAAGAGAGGCACTACCAAAGGTTCCAAAGAGGTTAGGCCTACTGGTAATCCTTCTGAGCTTCCCCAGGCCTCTTCCTCCTCTTCCTCAGGCTCTCAGTCTTTAGCCAAGCCCACTAGGGCTGAGAAGAGAAGGGACCTAGCCCTACAAAAAATACATGATAAATCAGCCAAACGTTTTAAGGTGCAGGCCCAAGTGCATATCAACCCTACCCCCCCGGAGGCCTCTAACCTGCCTCCCTCTGGGGTACCTGTGCTATCCCTGGATGAGCCAAACCTAAATCCACCCCAACCTAACCTATGGGGTTTAGGTCCAGAGGAGCCAGATATTACCGAGGATTTCCCCCAGCCAGAACCTGTTCAGGGCCTCAGGGATCCTCAGGCTTTTCCGGCTGATATTTCTTCCTTGCCACCGGAGTTTCAGTCTATCTTGACTATTCTGACTAACACTATTGATGCTAGACTCTCATCTTTAAATGTACCTCCTCTGTCTCATCCTCCCCCTCGCTCCTCCCGTCCCGTGAGTTCTTCTCCTTCCTACAGAGCCCCAGTCATGGAGGTCTCTGACTCCTCTCAGGAAGAGGATGAGGACGTGGATGCAGAAGAGGATGATGACCCCTTTCAGCGTCTGTCGGAGGATGAGGAATCTCAGATAAGATTCCAGCCCCAGCTGCTATTTTCCCTTCGCAGCTTTTCAAATCTCTCCTGCTAAAAGCTAGAGTATCCACGGGGCTAGCCGGGCAAGAGAAGCAAGCTACTCCTTCCACAGACCCCCCAGAGGAAAATCTTCCTTACTTCATGGAGGAACAGGAAGACAATGAGGTAATTCCTATGCCCAAGTTGTTTAAGGATGCCTTGCTTAAACAGTGGGACCACCCAACCATAGGCTTCACTCCCACTCCCAAGGACAAGAAGCTCTACAAGCTCTCCCCCTCCTATGAGGAACTCCTAACATGTCCCAGGCCAGATGAACCAGTGAAGACGCTCCACTCAACGGCTGCCATGCCTGGCGAGGCAGAGGAGGTCCTCCGGCCAGAGGACAAACGACTTGAACAAATGCTCAAAAGAAGTCTCCTTGCAGACTCATGGGCCATTAAGAGTGCTGCAGCGGCATCCTTCTTTTCCAGAGCTATGCTCTTATGGCTTCGTCAGCTCCAACTACACCTGCCTCCAGATGACTTACGGGGCCAACAGGATTTCAACAAAATTTTCGCAGCTGCCCAATATATAGCAGATGCTACTCTCCAATCTTCCAGATTTGCAGCCAGATCAGTAGCAGCCTCCACAACGGCCAGAAGGCTTCTATGGCTCCGCCCTTGGCAGGCGGGGGTAAGACAGAAATGGCAGTTAGCTATGGGTCCACTGAAACGTAACCTCCTCTTCGGAGATCTTCTGGACCCTCTCCTTACGGAAAACGCAGACAAGAAAAAGGTCTTGGGACCTACCACCAAGAAGGCCCCGAAACCGCAGTCCTTTCGGCGCACCGGGCGTCAGCAGGATCAAAGCTTCGCATTTCACAAGAGTCCAGGTCAGTATTCCCCTCGCTTTCGATCCCAAGCTAGAACCACCAGGGGCAGAGGGTCCCGCTATCAGAGAGGATCCTCTACTACCAGAACTTCCAAAAGAACCAGATGGTAAGTTTTCTCACCTGCCTATAGGCGGTCGCCTAGCCTGGTTCTCTTCCGCCTGGCACCGCTCTTGTAAGGACCCCTGGGTCATTGACACAGTGGAAAGGGGCCTAAGGTTAGAGTTTATTTCTTCTCCCCCTAACCGTTTTATTTCTTGTCCCTCCCCCAGTTCCTCTCCATCTCGTATTCGAATGGAGGAGGCTATTTCTCATTTGTTGACTATTAGAGCTATTCAACCGGTCCCCTCTCTCCAGAGAGGTTTAGGCTTCTATTCCATCCTCTTCATGGTCCCTAAGACTTCTGGAGGCTGGAGAGCCATCTTGGACCTAAAGAAATTAAACCGCTTCATTAAATATAGAAAATTCAAAATGCACTCCCTATCTTCCATTTTATCAGCTCTTCATCGAGGAGACTTTATGGTGTCTCTAGATCTCACTGAGGCCTACCTCCATATCCCCATTGCCAAGGTCCATAGGAGATTTCTGCGCTTTGCCTTTCAAGGCAGGCATTTTCAGTATAGGGCTATGCCTTTTGGGCTCTCCTCAGCTCCCAGGGTTTTCACTAAACTCTTGGGATCCTTGGCGGCTCATATCCGGGCCTCTCCCATTCATATTTTATGTTATTTAGATGACATTTTAATTCATGGTAATTCCAGAGCTGGTGTAGCTGCAGACCTCTCCTCTACCATGTCGGTTCTACAGAACCATGGTTTTTCCATAAACCTTAACAAGAGTCATCTTGATCCATCCACTTCCATCCTGCATCTGGGGACTATCATTAATTCCGAAATATCCCAGGTTTTTCTCTCCAATGAGAGAAAACGCAGCATTTTGGATCTCATTGCTCGCATCCTGCCCCAGCAATCGGCCTCCATTGTCACCCTATCCTCCCTTTTGGGTAAGATGGTGTCATGTATTGGTATTGTTCCCTGGGCCCGCCTTCACGCCAGGGAACTTCAATGGCTACTATTACCATTTCAGAGATCAGGCCACAGCAACTCGAACCGACGCATCACCATCCCACCGACGGTTCGCAGATTCCTCAAGTGGTGGACTTCTCCAGCCCTAGACAAGGGATCCCCCTTCCGGTGTCCCGACCAGTTTGTAGTCACCACAGATGCCAGCCTCTCGGGCTGGGGAGCCCACGCCCAAGGTCTTTTAGCTCAGGGCACATGGTCACCGGAGGAGGCTTCCAAGCCCATCAATTGGCTAGAATTAAGAGCCGTGTCTCTAGCTCTAAAGCAATTCCAACCTCACATATCCAACCAACATGTGCTGATTCTCACCGACAATATAGCCACCAAAAGCCATATTTGCAGACAGGGAGGCACAAGATCCAAGGCCCTCATGAGGGAGGCCCTGAAGTTGGGTCTTTGGGCAGAGAAAAATCTCCAATCGCTTCTAGCCGATCACATCTCGGGGAGCCTCAACGTCCAAGCGGACTGGCTCTCACGAGCCACCATAGATCCAGGCGAGTGGAATCTCCATCAGTCACTGTTCCACCAAATCTGCCTCAGGTTCGGCCATCCAGTGTTGGATCTATTCGCGACCAGAGACAATACCCAGCTTCCCCGCTTCATCTCCAGGTTCCCGTCTTCGGGAGCGGAGGCAGTCAATGCCCTCAGGAGTCCTTGGCCTCCAGGCCTACTGTATGCCTTCCCTCCAATTCCAATTCTGCCAGACGTGATCAACAAAATCCTCCTGGAGAAAGCACGTGTAATCCTGATTGCCCCTCACTGGCCTCGCAGGCCCTGGTTCGCGGACCTTCAACAACTGTCCGTCCAGGACCCCTGGCGACTCCCCGCTTCGGAGGATATGTTGCGGCAGGGGGCCTCCTTCCATCCGGATCCAGAGTGGTTCCACCTCACCGCCTGGCTGTTATCCGGAGGGACTTAGACCTGCGAGGGTATGACCCAGACACAGTGGAAATCATTCTGAAATCTAGAAGGGGGTCTACCAATCGGATCTACGACCATACTTGGTCCAAATTTCATCAGTGGTGCTCGCAGGAGGGCTTATCCCCCCTGTGTCTTCCCATACACAGGATAATCGCCTTCCTTATGAAAGGTTTTCACCAAGGTCTCTCTACCAGCACCATCCGCCGCCATCTGGCCGCTATCTCTTCCGTCTTGGCGGGGCCTCGCAGGCAGCCCCTACGCTCCCTTCCAGAAATCCAAGAATTTCTAAGAGGAGTGGCCAATCTCAGGCCTTCTAAAATCCACAGATATCCAACCTGGGACTTGCCACGGGTTCTCCACTCTCTTACTCAAGCACCTTACGAACCCCTGAACTCTGCGTCCCTCAGGTACCTATCCTTCAAGGTAGCATTCCTGGTGGCGATTACTTCCGCCCGACGCATATCTGAGTTGGCAGCCCTTTCTATCAGACAGGACCTCTGTCAGTTTCATCAGGATAAGGTGGTTCTGCGGCTGGACCCCACCTTTCTACCCAAGGTCAGTTCCATGTTCCACAGATCTCAGGATATCGTTTTACCTTCTTTCTGTCTCCAACGAGAGCATCCCCTGGCGATTAGATGGCACACTCTAGATCTCACTAGAGCGCTAAAGATTTATATCCAACGCACAAGATCCATCCGGAGATCTGAAGCACTCTTCATAGCCTACCATCCCAGATCCTTGGGATCCAGAGTGTCTTCCACAGTAATAGGTCGTTGGATCAGAGGGGCCATCTCAAAGGCCTACGAGACAGCTTCCCTCTCCATTCCAAGGAATATTACAGCGCATTCCACCAGAAGTGCTGCCACATCTGCCGCTTGGGCGACTCAGGCTCCGTTGGAAGAAGTCTGCAAAGCAGCCACTTGGGCCTCGCCAAATTCCTTTATAAAACACTACAAGATTGATTCGTACGCATCAGCAGACGCTGCCTTCGGAAGAAGAGTACTCCAATCCGTTATCTCTCACGATAGCAATGTACTCCCACCCTAGGGACCTATCTCTTGGGTATGTCCCATGTGACTGCTGGACCCACTCCTTCAGTACGGAGAATAGGCGTTGATTGCTTACCTGAACGCCTCTTCTCGTACGGTGAGTGGGTACAGCAGTCACTTCCCTCCCTTGTGTGGTCTTCTTTACCTTCTATTCTAATTTCTTATAACACATGAGAGTTGAACATTAAAGAGCTTCACTACTGAGCCTAGTCTACGGATTCGCGAATTCTGGGGAAGGGGCGGATCCAGCAGTCTTTTTTAATACTAGGCTCAGTTCCAACGGATTGGACAGGAGCAACCCATGTGACTGCTGTACCCACTCACCGTACGAGAAGAGGCGTTCAGGTAAGCAATCAACGCCTATTCTCCAAAGCACCTGAGGGTAGAACAAGAAGCAATGGGTGGAAACCAAATAAGGAGAGAAGAAACTTAGAACTAAGGAGAAATTTCCTGACAGTCAGAATGGTTGATCCGTGGAACAGCTTGCCTCCAGAAGTTGTGAATGCCCCAACACTGGAAGGTTTTAAGCAGATATTGGATAACCATCTGTCTGAAGTAGTTTAGGATTTCCTTCCTAAGCAGGGGGTTGGACTAGAAGACCTCCAAGGTCCTTTCCAACTTTTGTTGTTGTTGTTGTTGTTGTATTAAGAAAACATAATCAGTCTTTTTTTGTCAGTTAATGTCAATCAGAGACCTATTACTTTCAACAAAAATTTTGCTTAATCCCCTATCAGCATTACTCTCTTTCCATTATGTATAAGAGTTAGTTTAAATTGTCTTTCTTCTAGTCAAATATTCCTTCCTCTTTTGCAATAAAAGTTTCTTTTAAATCTTTACGTCCAAAGTCCAATATCAAATTTATCCCCAAGTCCAGTTCTGTAGGTTTTTTCTTCTTTCTCCCATAAGTTGTTTGAAATCCACTTCCGGAAGTGTGACACTTTCATTTCTTACTTCCTCTCTCTTTAGTGCTTAGTTCCACTTCTCACAATATTTAATTTCCCAGTAGAAGAATGCATAACAAAGTTTATAGCAAAAAAATCCAAGGTAATCTCACCGCTTATACTCTGACTTCTCCGTTGTCGTTTTACTTCCTTTGCATTTGTGTGCTATCAGTTCTTGTTTCAATTTCAGCTTCAACACCAGCAAATGCCACTTACTCGTTCTTAGAGTCTGGATCTTAGCACACTATTTAATCTTTTGTTGTCATTTTCATAGGTTTCACAGGTTTTGACAATTTAATTTGTTCTGATCTTCACTATAAATCCCAGCAACAGAGGTCCCACAAAGTCGGCCTTCTCCAGGTCCTGTCAACTAGACAATGTCGTTTGGCGGGGCCTAGAGAAAGAGCCTTCTCTGTGGGGGGCCTGGCCCTCTGGAATCATCTCCCCCTGGAGATTTGTACTGCCCCCACCCTCCTTGCCTACCTCAAGAGTCTTAAGATTCACTTATGTTGCAAGGCTTGGGCCGATTAGATCTTAGCCCCCTGGCCAACAAATGATTGTATGGTTGCTGTACAAATGGGTGTGATTGATTTTAATATAACTAGGGATTTGAGATAGCTATGTAATTTTAATATAATTGGATTTAATCTTATTGTAACCTGTTTTTTATATGTTGTAAGCCGCCCCGAGTTTTTGGAGAGGGGAGGCATAGAAATCCAATCAATCAATCAATCAATCAATCAATCAATCAGATAGATAGATAGATAGATAGATAGATAGATAGATAGATAGATAGATAGATAGATAGATAGCTGTCTCTCTTCCGCTTCCTGCTGTGCAGCTGTTTTTGCTCTGGACACTCCACAAATTGGCAGATCTCTTCGGAATCTGCAATGCCTCAAATGGGCATCGACTGCAGAAATTCATGCTGTAGGTCCAGGGCCCATTCCTACAGCACATACCACTAGGATAACCATCAGCGGAAGCCCCCCTTTTTAATGCTTGTAAATCTATGCTCTGCCTGGCAATTGTCATCTCATACAGAGCTTGAAAATAGCTTGGAGCAGTGTTTCTGAACCATGTTAACTTTAAGAGGAGCGGAAGTTGTAAGTTTGAGAAACGGGCTGGGAGTATTCCTGTAGTTAGAAGAGCCTTTAGGATTGTCCCACTGCATAGGCCGACCAGCTACTGAAGGTGTGGCTCTTGCAATTCTTTTTTAAAAAAAATAATCTTTGTTAAGTTTCTACATATAAAAATAGAAAGAACAGAAAAACAATTTAAACAAACAGTATACAAAGAAAAAAAAGGAAAAAAAACAAGATAGACAAATGAGCATATAAACTTAGACAACATATAAAACGTGTTCAGTTTCAGTGGTGTTCTATATATGCACAGATAGTTATTTGCTTATCATCAATAAATATTTTCTTTCACTACATACATATATTTATTTTTTATATAGAAGACCTAATTTGTCAACCATATTGTTGACTATCACTATCAAGCGGGTTTGTTTTCTTTAGTTCTATATACAGTAATAACCCGGTTATTGCGTCCCCGACCATTGCGAACAGGGTAATTTGCGATTTTTCAACCCGGAAGTCAAAACACCATCTGCGCATGTGTGCCCTTTTTTTCTATGGGCACGCATGCGTAGTTGGCGCCCGGCAGATCAGCTGCTGGGCGGCTTCCCTGGGTCTTCCCCCTCTTGCTGGCGGGAGGGCGAGCAGTGGGCATTAGCAAGGAGTTTCCCCACCGCCCACGCAAACTCCTTGCTGCCGCCCGCCCTTCGCCCGCCCACGCCGTTCATTCTTGCCGCTTTCGAGCTGAGTCCTGAAGCGAATTCGTTCCAGGACTCAGCTGGAAAGCGGCGAGAGCCAGCGCGGAGAAGCCGTTCGCTGGCGCTGGCTGTCGGCGCTTTTGAGCTGAGTCCTGAAGCGAATTCGCTCCAGGACTCAAGCTTGAAAGCGGCGACAGCCAGCGCGGAGAAGCCGTTCGCTGGCGCTGGCTGTCGGCGCTTTTGAGCTGAGTCCTGAAGCGAATTCGCTCCAGGACTCAGCTCGAAAGCGGCGAGAGCCAGCGCCAGCGAACGGCTTGTCCGCCGCCTGCCTGCCCGCTAGCGAGGAGCCGAAGATTGGGGGCGGCGCGGCTGTTTTAAAATGTCGCCGCCGGCATGGGGGGCTTGCCAGCACCCCCCGGACCTCCAACCCGGGTTTGGGGGGCTGCTAGGAAGCCCCCCATGCCGGCGGCGACATTTTAAAACAGCCGCGCCGCCCCCAATCTTCGGCTGCTCGCTATCGCTGCGGGAGTAAAAACACCATCTGCACATGCGCAGATGGTGTTTTTACTTCCGCAGCGCTACTTCGCGAAAACCCGCTCGTTGCGGGGGGTCCTGGAACGGAACCCTCGCAACGAGCGGGGGATCACTGTATTATGTTGTATTCATTTTGGATATTTCTGAGGAAGATACAGATTTGTTTTTAGGGGTTTTGCATTCCATCGATTTATGGTGCAATGTTTCTATATTTTCATTTTATTTGGGTACGAAAGGAAGGAGTGTCTAGTTTTGCGTTTCCTTTAAAATTTTAATGTATTTTTCGAGCCTTTTTTGCAATTCTTGTTATTCTGCTGTGAATACATTTTCTTAGTGATTATTGTCTATTAATGACTTATTGGGAATCACCCTGGGGATATTAAATTGAAGAGCCAAACAAAAATGTCGCTTGGCAGGGCCTTGGGGAAGACTTCTCTGTGGGGGGCCCGGCCCTCTGGAATCAGCTCCCCCCCTGGAGATTCGTACTGCTGCCACCCTCCTCGCCTTCCGCAAGAATCTGAAAACCTTTTTATGCCGCTAGGCTTGGGGTCACTAGACCCTAGCCTCTGCCCAACGAGTATGTCATATGTCTGTTGTCTGAATCTGAATGAATGATTCTCCGTATTGAAGGAGCGGGTCCAGCAGTCACATGGGTTGCTCATGTCCAATCCGGTGGAACTGAGCCTAGTGTTAAAAAAGCTTGCCGGATCCGCCCCTTCCCCAGAATTCGCTCAGTTCGCATATCCTGCGGTTGTATTGTGATAGCTCGTTCAACATTCTAACACCTTCCCTTCGATCTTTTTCTTCAAAAGTAGTAAGAATTGTTTTACCATTATTATTTACTTGCACTAATAGCGCCAGCCGTTTGCGGCTCGGCTTTTTTCCTTTGGAGAAGTTGCGGTTTCGTTTTCCCCCGGCGGTTTTGCCGTGTACGATCCCCGCGGCCGCTTGTGGATTCTTTTAATCCTTTGGCCTGGAGGTTCTGGTGCAAGTATTAATTTATTGATTTATTGATTCTTTATTGTATATATATATTAAAGGGCTTAAGAAATACCTCCTGCGGAGTGAGACGGCTTTCTAGTCTCCTGGACTTAGTCGATCGCTTCCCCTTTAAGACATATTCGGAGCGATTTTTCGGCGCGAAGGCCTTCGCGCCCTTTTTAAATTTAGGCCTCTCGTGTTGGCCTCCTGCCAGCCGCGTAGGCCTCAGTCCACCGCGTGGATCCCGGAGCGGGCCTTGGGACGCCCAGGCTAAATTCTCCACCGGCTAAGCCTCCAACCAGAGTGCCTTGGTTTACTTAATTATAAAGTTTAGGGAGGCTGGCCCCGCTGGATTTGGGGACACGAACTCTGGGTTTGCCCAGATTGTCCTCACGTCTCAGCAGCTTCGAGGCCTCGAAGCAGGATCCATTCCTCTTGGGAAGTCCTTGAAATTCTTCTCCTTATCTATTCAGTTATTGGCTCAGCCTTGTCTTCTGTTAATTGTCAGACTATGGCTACTTTTCCCAAGAGAGGCACAACTAAAGGTCCCAGAGAGGCCAGGCCTACAGGCGATGAGATTACTAGTATCCCCCAGGCCTCTTACTCCTCTTCTCCAGGGGCCCGCCCCTCGACCAAGGTCACCAGGGCCGAGAAGAGAAGGGACCTAGCCCTACAAAGAATCCATGACAAATCAGCAAAACGTCTAAAAGTGCAGGCCCAAGTACTCAGTAGTCAAGACCCCCCAGAGGCTTCTAGTCTACCTCCTTCTGGGGTCCCTGTGTTATCTCTGGATGAGCCTAACCTAGACAGACCCCAACCTAACCTATGGGGCATAGGTCCAGAGGAACCAGATATTATTGAAGATTCCCCCCAGCCAGGATCCTCCCAGGCCTTTAGGGATTCTTCTGCCATTCCTGCTGATATTTCTAGTTTACCTCCTGAGTTCCAATCTATTTTTGCTGTGTTGTCTAAGGCCATTGATGCCAAACTCTCTTCCATCAATGAGCTTCCCTTACCTCCTCCTCCTTTTCGTCCCTCCCGCCCCTTGGGTTCTTCCCCAGCGGTTAGAGCTCCTATTCAGGATGATTCAGATTCCTCTCAGGACGAATATGAGGATATGGAGGATGATGAGGACCCTTTTCAAGGCCTATCAGATGATGAGGAATCCCAAATAAAGGTTCCTTCTCCAATTACCATTTTCCCTTCTCAATTATTCAAATCTCTCCTCCTCAAAGCTAGGATTTCTACGGGATTAGCGGCCCAGGAGAAACAAGCCTCCACTTCCACTGATCCCCCGGAGGAGAATTTACCTTACTTCACGGAGGAACAGGAGGATAACGAGGTAATTCCTATGCCTAAATTGTTTAAAGATGCCTTACTCAAACAGTGGGATTTCCCAGCCTCTGGCCTTAATCCCTCCACCAAAGACAGAAAGTTGTACAAACTTTCCTCTTCCTATGAAGAGCTTCTATCCTTTCCCAAACCGGATGAACCTGTCAAGATCCTTCACTCGGCAGCGGCTGTGCCAGGAGAGGCGGAGGAAGTCCTCCGCCCAGAGGACAAGCGTATTGAACAAATGCTCAAAAGAGGATTCACCGCAGATTCCTGGGCCATTAAAAGTTCTGCAGCAGCCTCCTTTTTCTCCAGAGCCATGCTGCTGTGGCTTCGCCAACTTCAACAGCATATTCCTCCCGATGACTTGAGAGGTCAACAAGACTTCAACAAGGTCTTTGCAGCTGCCCAGTACGTGGCTGATGCCACCTTGCAATCTACTAGATTTTCTGCTAAGTCTATTGCAGCTTCTACAACGGCAAGGAGACTCCTATGGATTCGCCCTTGGCAAGCGGGAGTACGCCAGAAGTGGCAGTTATCCCAGGGACCCTTAAAGCGCGACCTTCTTTTCGGTGATCTTCTGGATCCACTCCTCACGGAAACCACGGACAAGAAGAAAGTTTTGGGTCCAACCACAAAAAAGGCTACCAAAACGCAGTCCTTTCGTCGCCCGGGGCGCCAGCAAGATCAAGCGGCTTCCTATCAGAGATCTCCAGGTCAGTATTCCCCCCGCTTTCGTTCCCAAGGTAGGAACTCCAGGGGTAGAGGTTTTCGCTTCCAAAGGGGAGCTTCCTCTAACAGGGCCTCAAAAAAACCTAGATGGTAATCTTTCCTCTATTCCCATAGGGGGTCGCCTAGCTCATTTCGCCTCTAATTGGCGTCTCACCTCCAAGGACCCCTGGGTCATTGACACTGTTCAAACAGGCCTTCTTTTAGAATTTATTTCTCCTCCCCCTAAACGTTTTATTTCCTGCCCTTCTCCCAGGTCCTCCTCAGATTGTAACCGTATGGAGGAGGCCATTTCTCATCTATTGTCCATCAGAGCCATTCAACCGGTTCCTTCCGGTCAGAAGGGCCTAGGTTTTTACTCCATCCTATTTATGGTTCCAAAGTCCTCCGGAGGTTGGAGAGCTATTTTGGATTTAAAGAAACTAAACCTATTCATCAAATATAGGAAGTTTAAGATGCACTCCTTATCTTCTATTTTGGCCGCCATTCACACGGGAGATTTCATGGTCTCCTTAGACCTCACTGAGGCCTACCTTCACATTCTTATAGCCAAATGCCACAGAAAATTTTTACGTTTTTCCTTTCAAGGCAGGCATTTCCAGTATAGGGCGATGCCATTTGGCCTTTCCTCGGCCCCTCGGGTCTTTACAAAGCTCTTGGGGTCCCTGGCGGCCTATATCCGGGCGTCTCCCATCCACATTTTATGTTATCTTGATGATATTTTGATTCATGGGAACTCCCTAGAGAAAGTGAAAACAGACCTTTCTGTCACCATGTCAGTCCTTCAGGACCATGGATTTTCCATCAACTTTGAAAAAAGTCACCTCCAACCTTCCACATCCATTTCTCACCTGGGTTCCATTATCAATTCAGAATCCTCCCAGGTTTTTCTCTCTCCCGAGAGAAAACTTAGTATAGGGGAGTTAATTTCTAACATTTTATCTAATTCTTCAGTATCCATAGTAACTCTGTCTTCCCTTTTGGGGAAGATGGTGTCATGCATAGGCATCATTCCCTGGGCTCGCCTTCATGCTAGGGAACTCCAGTGGCTCCTATTACCCTTTCAGAGATCGGGGCACAGCAACTCAAATCGGCGCATTGTCATCCCACCAAGTGTTCGCAGATCCTTCAAGTGGTGGAAGTCTCCGGCCATGGACAAAGGATCCCCGTTCAGGTGCCCGGATCAATTTGTCATCACCACAGATGCCAGTCTGTCGGGATGGGGCGCCCACGCCCAGGGGATGATAGCCCAGGGCACGTGGTCCCCGGAGGAAGCTTCCAGGCCAATCAATTGGCTAGAGTTAAGAGCCGTTTCCCTGGCTCTGAAGCATTTCTCTCCTCGCATTCCCAACCGGCACGTTCTCATTCTCACCGACAACATTGCCACAAAAAGCCATATCTGCAGACAGGGGGGCACGAGATCCAAGGCTCTCATGAGGGAGGCCCTCAAGTTAGGCCTTTGGGCGGAAAAACATCTTCGGTCGCTCCTAGCCGATCACATCTCGGGGAGCCTCAACGTCCAGGCGGATTGGCTATCTCGAGCAACGATAGACCCAGGAGAGTGGAACCTCCATCAAGACCTGTTCCATCAAATCAGCCTCAGATTCGGCCTACCAATCCTGGATCTCTTCGCGACCAATGCGAACGCCCAACTCCCTCGCTTCTTTTCCAGATTTCCATCCCCGGGAGCGGAAGCAATCAATGCCCTCCGGAGTCCATGGCCTCCAGGCCTACTCTACGCATTTCCTCCAATTCCAATTCTCCCGGACGTGATTCACAAGGTCCTCACCGAGAGGGCCCGAATAATCTTAATCGCCCCTCATTGGCCCCGCCGGCCCTGGTTCGCGGATCTCCAACAGCTGTCCGTCCAGGACCCTTGGCGACTCCCCGTTTCGGGGGATATGCTGCGGCAGGGGGCCTCTTTCCATCCAGACCCGGAGTGGTTCCACCTCACCGCCTGGCTGTTATCAGGAGAGACTTAGAACTGCGTGGTCATGACCCCGATTCAGTGGAGGTCATTTTAAAGGCCAGAAGGGGTTCGACCAATCGAATCTACGACCACACGTGGTCCAAGTTTCACCAGTGGTGTCTACAGGAAGGTCTCTCCCCTCTGTGCATCCCCATACACAGAATTATTTCCTTCCTTATGCAAGGCTTCCATAAAGGACTTTCCACCAGCACCCTCCGGCGTCATCTGGCAGCCATTTCATCTGTCCTAGGGGGTCCCCGCAGACAGCCTCTCCGATCCTTCCCTGAAGTTCAGGAATTCCTCAAGGGCATAGCCAACCTCAGACCTTCCAAGGTCCACAGGTATCCATCCTGGGATTTGCCACGGGTTCTCCATTCCCTCACGCAGGCACCATACGAACCCCTAAAATCGGCGTCCCTCAGGTACCTATCTTTTAAGGTAGCATTCCTGGTGGCTATTACCTCTGCCCGACGCATTTCGGAGCTGGCTGCCCTCTCAATCAGGCAGGACCTTTGTCAATTCCATCAGGACAAGGTAGTCTTGCGACTGGACCCCACCTTCTTACCCAAGGTCAGTTCCATGTTCCACAGATCTCAGGATATTGTCCTACCTTCCTTCTGCCTCCAACGAGACCATCCCTTGGCAATTAGATGGCACACCCTGGATCTCATCAGAGCGCTGAGAATCTATATCCAACGCACAGGACCCTTTCGGAGGTCAGAAGCACTTTTTATAGCCTATCACCCCAGAGTCATGGGGGCCAAAGTGTCTTCAACAGTAATAGGCCGTTGGATCAGAGGGACTATATCTAAGGCCTATGAGTCGGCTTCCCTCTCAGTTCCAAGGAACATCACAGCGCATTCCACCAGGAGCGTAGCCACCTCGGCCGCTTGGGCGACTCAAGCCCCGTTGGAGGAGGTCTGCAAAGCAGCCACTTGGGCCTCGCCAAATTCCTTCATCAGGCACTACAAGATTGATTCTTACGCTTCAGCGGACGCTGCCTTCGGCAGAAGGGTACTCCAATCCGTTATCTCACACGATAGCAATCTAATCCCACCCTAGGGACCATCTATTGGGTATGTCCCATGTGACTGCTGGACCCGCTCCTTCAGTACGGAGAATAGGCGTTGATTGCTTACCTGAACGCCTCTTCTCGTACGGTGAGCGGGTACAGCAGTCACTTCCCGCCCTTGTATGTGTCTTCTTTACCTTTCTATATCTTTCTTCCTCTAACAATGAGAGTTGAACACTACAGAGCTTCACAGCTGAGCCTAGTCTATGGATTCGCGAATTCTGGGGAAGGGGCGGATCCGGCAAGCTTTTTTAACACTAGGCTCAGTTCCACCGGATTGGACATGAGCAACCCATGTGACTGCTGTACCCGCTCACCGTACGAGAAGAGGCGTTCAGGTAAGCAATCAACGCCTATTTTTAATGTTTCAAGGTTTTTAGAATGGTTTTATTTAGATTAGTTATTTACGGTATATTAATTGGATTTCAGATGTTTCATTGAATATTGTTTTTTTAATATGTTGTGAGACGGGCGGCATACAAGTCGAATAAATAAATGAATAATAAATAAAAATATTACCTGGCATGAGGAGGAATTACATTTTTCTATTTCCTTTTATGATTGAAGATGCTGAATTTAATTTAATTTAATTTAATTGACTTCTATACCGTAGGACTCAGGGCGGCTTACAGCAATATAATATACAATAAAATACAATAATAAAAGAAGTCAAAATTAATACTAAAACATTAAAATAATAAAAACCAATAAAATCCCCCCACAGCAGTAGAAGTGGGTCTTGGGCTGTCCAACCTGAAGCTTGATTGCATAAGTCCTCCGTATTGTGACCCAGTTTATATTCTGAATCATGAAGTGGTACAGCTGGAAAAAGGCCATTGAGGGCATTGTGTTCAGCTTAGGTGTAGGATTTCCAATGATAGCATCTGCAGTGTGGAGCCTCTGCTTCAACAGACAATAAAAGAGGGAGCCCCACTGTGGATCAGTTGTTCTTGTGGCAGGATTGTTTTCCCCCAACATCTAATGAATCTCTTCCTTCTTTGTCTCTGATCTGGAACGGTAGTGCATAGATCTTGACTTTCTTCTCCATGGCAGCCTTTAAGGTATTTAAGACCATTGCCCATCCCCTCCACTCAGAGGTGGGCTGCTAAGGTGGAACAGTGACGTGTGCTCGCCCCCGAGGCTCTGACTGCTAGCAGAGTCCAGCGCAATTCTCCTATTGCACCTGGGCAGGGAGCGAAATTGTGTGCGGACATGCAGGGGTGCCTGTGTTTCAGGGCGGTAGCCATGGAGTCCAGCGCAACTCTGCTACTGCACCTGGGCAGGTAGCCATGGACGCCCCTGCATGTCCGCACGTGATTTTTCTACCTGCCCAGGTGCAGTAGCGTAATTGTGCTGGACTCAGAGCCACGGGACGAGCACACATCACCATTCCAGCTTAGCAGCCCACCTCTGCTTCCACGCCTCCAGTTTTCTCAAGGTGAATTTTAATGTAATTTATTTGACTTCTATGCTGCCCAGTCACGTGGGACTTTGCAATTCCTTCCATTTTCCTGGAACCTGGTCATCTTTGTAGCCCACTTGTTCCAGCAATAGCATGCTTACAGTTCTCCTGGAATGCCTGCATTTGGACCTCCTGTGTCCAGTAAATGGGTGAATGTTGAGTAGCTGAGCAAATAGACAAGTTAGATATTGCGACAGGTGCTTTGAGGCTTATTCTGAATTTCAATGAAACCTTTTGCCCAATCTTAAATTGGAATGGTTCATTATTATAATATGCTGTGTCTCTCTCTTGCCTTTCAGGGCTTACTCCCTTGTGGACTCTAGTCAAGTATCCACGTTCCTAATTTCCATTCTTCTCATTGTTTACGGCAGCTTCAGGTAAGGTCATTGTTTTTTGTATATTTTCACTCCTCCTCCTCTCCCCCAGCATGCCTATGAACCTGGCAGTTCTGCTCACCATGAATATACATCAGAGCCCAGAAGTAAATACAATTCAAAAGCTCTACAATTCAGGTCTCAGTGGGCTGTTCTTTCAAGTAGGAATGTGTATTGATGCTATTTCCCTGACATGTAGAATTGCAAACCAGGCCAGAACCGAAGAGCCCTTCCTTTAACATGTTATTTGTTCTTGGAAGCTTTCCTGGAAGCTTTTTTTAAAGGTTGTGAAGAAGCAATTACTTTTATTGTGACTTACTTAAAGGTGAAAATTGAAGCATTTGTCAATTTATTCTTAAGGCTCATTTTAATCCAACCTGCAATAAAAGTTGCAATCTGGCTCTTTTATCTGGAACACGCCAGATAATTCAAAGGAAGAGTGACACATTCCTTGAATTTCTACAAAAGAAATGAGCAGACTCCAGAGCTGTTACAGAAGCCTGGGAAATCTAAAAATAACATTGTATTGTGCAGTTGTTGCTCTTCTTCAGTGTTGTTTTTGTTAAATTCACAAAGATTAGATACTTTGGGAAAGAATTAAAATGTCCTAAAATTGCTATTGTTGTGCTTAAGAGGAAGGAAGCTTACAGGGAAGATATGTAGGCGGATAATTTATTAATCAATTAGTTTTATGACCTGTTTAAAAATAAAAATAAAGATTAAATACAAGTTAGGCTTCCAAAATAAAATAGGTAAGAGCAAATACAATAATAAAATATGTGCTAAATACAAATATCAACATTCAAGTTTAGCAGTTTAATTTAATATAATTTAAATGCTGCTCATTTCACTCTACAAAACGACTCATCACTTTTACATGATACCCCAAACTGTTTTATTTTTATTTTATTTATCAAATTTAGAAACCAACCATCTCCCTTGCAGAGGACTCCAGGCAGCGTATGAATAAAATATTAAATCCTAAAAAACTGTATACACTCTGATCAATTCTTACCTGAACTGCCTCGTCTATAAACGTAGCAGTTCTGCTCACAATGTATACATTAGAGCCCAGGAGGAAATAGGACTGTCTCCAATTCAGGTCCCAGTGGGCCATTCTTTCAAGTATGAATTTTAAGTATCCTATACAGTTGATAATCAAATAAAACACAAGAAGCAATATCTATGATGGCCAGGGCAACACATATACACATCTTCTCATATCACAAGTAATGGAAAAGCTCCTATTTGGCCATGGAATCCAACAACTGAAATCTTGCTCTAGGAAAGGTTTTTCGTAGCTTTGGGTCAAACTTATTGGCTGGTGTTTTTCAGTTTGGAAAGTGGTTTTGTTTTTAGCCAACCAATATAAAGATCAATTTTTTGCCAATAACTAGCACTCTGTTTAAAAATTGCCTTTGTGTGGGAGGCAGTTGAGATGACATTGAATGGAAAACCCATGCGGTAAAATAACTTCAGTATGTTGACGTACCCAGGAGTTGGGCTGAGTCATGAAGAGGAATGGCAGGATTTATATTTTGTGTAGTCATTTACAGAGTCATGGGGAAATCATTTTTTTAAAAGTTCGGTGACATAGGTATCCAAAATTATCTATGGAGATTCATCGTCATCTAGGACATGGTTCTCCCCAAAGTGCCTTTTCTGCATTGGGTAAAGGCCCACCTAGCAGCCAGTTATATGTCACACTTTTAGTTTTGCTGAATACCACCACTTTAGATTTTATTTTAGTGATGTTTAAAGAATTGAGCACACCGTAGTTTTTTAACTTCTGCAGCATTCTTCTCAGGACTACTTGGGAACATGCCGCCAGAGCCGTATTGTCAGCATATAAGAGGATATTAATAAATTGATCATGCATTTTTGACATATGCATGTTTAGAACATATAGGAATCCTGGGATATTGCTGTCATAAAGGCTTGAAAGCATTGAGGCTAGAACACTACCCTGTCTAGTAGCTTCATTAGAATAAGCATACTCTGAGTTAGAGACTCATTTACACCTATACACACTGGGTGTTTGAATACAGGGCCTTAACAAGAGTAAGAGTTAACGCCAGGTTTTCTGACCTGATTGATTGGTTGATTGATTATTGGCCATTGGGTCAGTTCTTAGCAACCACATCCAGAGATTCTGTCCACAACCTGATCCTTCAGGTCTTCCTATGATGTAAGCGTGGCTGCTCTAGCGGAGGCCATTCTGGTTGTCCTCTTCGCTTATCTTCCTTCCATCTTGCCAAGCATTATAGACCACTCCAGAGATCTAGGTTTTCGCACAATGTGTCCAAACTGTAATAATTTGAACTTGGTCCTTTGTGCCTCATGTAAAACCTTTGGATTAATTTGCTCTTACTTCTGCAGAAAAGGAAGAACTTTTTCTCATTTTAGATCATGTGTTAAAAAGAAAAAAAAGGAGGGCAAAAACGTTTAGACAAAGAGGAAGTAAACAAGCCCCAAAACATGCAGATACGCGGGGATGCCAAGTAAGGGAGAGAGAGATCATCTCTTTCGTTTCTTGTCAGCTCTACAGCCAGATTAGTAGAAAGCAGCTTTTTACCACCCTGGGAAATTCTGGGTGGGTGCATCTCCCCACTTCTTCCCTCGGGTGAATAAAGGGTGAATTTGCGTCTTCCTTTCTCTCTACTGAACTTGGTGAGATCCAGGCATCCCTACTTAGGCACGCTGTACCTACCTCCAGGTCAAAAGGAATAGCCAGGTAAAAAGGACAGTTATGTGATGTGGTGTATGGGGACAGCATTCAGCTACATAACTGTTCAACCTGGAGAGGGGCGGCATACAAATCTAAATAACAAACAAACAAACAAACAAACATGGTAATCAAAAACCCAACAAGAAGCTTAAACATGGATTCTGAGAACACTTACTGGTAGCACCAGAAGGAGCAGGGGAAAATCAGCTGCCTTCCCTGTCTTGTCTAAACTGCATGTAAAATGTCATGATGATGATGATTTTGTCAATAAAATGTGGACAGACTCCATTTCTGTTTGGAAATAAGTGGCTAGCTATCCTGACATTGACAATCCCATTAGAGCCCTGGTTGGTCTCCAAGTCACTTATCCAAAGATGGTCTCACCATCCCAATAAAGTGCAAAGCTTACTTAGGTGGATATATAAAGCATTTGTGTAAGATGCTTGGAAAATTCTACACAAAAGTGGGTACAAATTAAAAGGGAAACCCATGTTTTGATTGCACTGATATTCCATTTAAAGACACCAAAGTTCTGGCCCTTGCAGATGTTTTGCATGTGCTCGTTTTCTGTAGGTCCCTGAACATGGACTTTGAGAACCAAGACAAGGAAAAGGACAGCGGCAACTCGGCTGGACCCTTCAATGGCGGTAGCACCAATAACAGTAAGAGGCTTCCTTCAAAGGCCAGCTTTCATAACAGCGCTACTTTTGGGGGTAGACTGCGACTAGCACTGGCCCCTTCCTACAGCTGGCCAATCCACCTTTCAGAGTAGCCCTCCTGGAAGAAATAGGACTGAAGCTCCCTCTGAAAAACTGGGGTGTTTAAAAATCTTCTATTAATAGAAAGGAGGAGGGCTTTCCCGACAGGAATGAAGGTTAGGCTCCACCCCCAAGATGTTGTTTTCACTGCAGCCAGTCTTTTCGGTTGGGCTTGGAGCCTTCGATTTTGCCCATCTCTGCAAAAAGTATTGGCCAAAACACAGAACCTGCAAAGATCATAAAGCAAGGAATAGCTTAATTGAATGTTCCTTTTTACATACTGCGGGCATTTGCAAGATACAAAAAATGAGCTTATTTGTGAAAAGGGGAAAATTAATAAAAGGGTGGCAGCAATGACAAACTGCAAATAAAAGTCAGAAGTAAAGTCTTCCGGCTGGGGAATTCTGGGAGTTGAAGTCTGCCAGGCTTAAAGTTGCCAAGGTTGGAGATCTTAAAATTATTGCAGAGTTGGTCCCTCCTATAAAAAATGACACATTCCAGGAGCATGTTGAAGAATTAAAATGAAATTTAGCCTACTCAGGTTACTTTGCATGAACTAGAAATGTAGAACAATATCAAGATTTTATAAATCTTTTACTATCTTTCCTTGTAATAATTTTATGCGACATGCCCTAATACAATCAATCTAAAATTATTCATTTCTAATATATTGTAGGTTAATAACGGTTATTTCATTTTGAAGTAGCAATGCTTGTATCTATTTATTTATTTATTAGAGTTGAAAGGGACCTTGCAGGTCATCAAGTCCAACCCCCTGCTTAAGCAGGAAATCCTACAGCACCCCAGGCAAATGACAGTCTAATCTCCTTTTGAAAATGTCCAAAGTTGGGGAGTTCACAACCTCTGCTGGCAGGCCGTTCCACTGGTTGATCACTCTGACCGTCAGGAAGTTCTTCCTTATTTCTAGGTTGAATCTCTCCTTGGTCAGCTTTGAACCATTGTTCCTCTTCTTGCCCTGTGCTGCCCTGGAAAACAGCGTGACCCCCTCCTCTCTGTGGCAACCTCTCAAGTACCTGTAGACTGCTATCATGACCCCCCCCCTCTTTTCTCTAGGCTATCCATGCCCAGTTCCAGCAATCTCTCTTCATAAGTCTTGGTTTCTAGTCTATCTATGAAATATATATGTATCTATGAAATACTAAGAAAATTAACCTGATCTTGGAAGTCAACAAGTAGTACAATACTACTTTGAAGAAAGGCATATGAAATATAGTGGGGTTCATTCCATTTTTAATATTTTTAGTTTAAGAGATGTTGGTGCTATGTAAGTATGTTAGGGTAAAGTATTGAACGGTCTCCTAATAGGCTATGAGCTTTGAAACTACAAGCATTGAAACTATAATATTAACAATTAACATATTAGAATAAAAATAACGATGGACTTTGAATAGAGTAGAAGAGACTGAATTGTGACACCACTTTAAATCCTACCCTTCAAAGTGTTCATTCATTTTCAGCTCTCCAAATCCATTTTATTCTTGAGGACAAAGTCTTTTAATTAGTTCTGAATTTATATCAAAAGGAACAAAACCTTCTTGGGCTGATTAAAAAGTCAATTAGCCAAACCGCATTTGCTTAATCATTCTCCACTGCATCTGGAAGGAGAGTCCAACATGGGTAATGTACCAATCCTATTGGTAGAGACTGAGTTATAATTAGCATAATAATAGCTACCGCCCCCTTACTGCTCCCATGAGCCCCAGTTTTAAAAACTCAGTCCAAGTGTAGAGACATACTGAGTTTTGCTCTTAGAATATTTTAATAAATTGGTTTTTTTGACTTTTTAATTCTGTTCTTTGTCTTTCAGGGTGAAAAGAAGATCGAAGAGGAACAGAAGGAACGGGGTCTCTGCCCTCCGCGGGCAGCACCCCCAATGATACTCCTCAGGGGTTTTGTGTTCCCTCCGTGGGAACACCCCAGAGAGGAGCACCCAGCCTGGGGTCCCTGACCTCTGTGGCCAGACCAGGGCTGCGAACCAAAGGTGGGGGGGTCCGCCCCCCCCACTGGAAGGCTCGAAGGCGCTGTCACCAGGCTCATGGCAGAGAGCGGAGCTGCGCCTCTCAGCTGTTCGGCAGCTGCCGAACAAGCCGCCGCAACCACAGAGAAAGGCACGGAAAGCGGCGAAAGCAGGCAAAGAGTCGAGCCGCGCTTCTCAGCTGTTCGGCGGCCGTCAGAACAAGCCGCCGAACAAGCCGCCGGCATGGAAGCCGCGGAGCATGCCGAGGCCGCTGAGAATGCCGGTAGCCCGGCGAAAGCGGAGAGACCACAGGCACGCCGTGAGAGGAACGGCAGGAGTGGCCACTAGCCTCGGAGCGGCTGGAAGCTGCAGCCCCCCCCCCCGGGGGGGAAAAGCCGTGAACGGCGTGGGGGCCGCCATGTTGGGTTGCTGCTTGAACAACCCCGAATGGCGCCAAACGGAAGTCCTTCCGGCAGCTGGTGGGGGCGAAGAGGTCACCAAGCCTCAGTGCGCAGGCGTAATTGGGCTACAAGACGGTAGCCATTTGCTTTTGCTGAGTAATAAGGCAGTTAAGGCTTGGACAGTACCGGAGACTCCTCGAGATCACAAAGAGTGAGTAAGCATGGAGGAGCAATCGGGAAATGAGAAGGCAGCCTCCCCCGCTTTGCCCAAAGACAAGCCTAAAGGGAAAAACAAAGAGAAGTCAAAGACTTCACAGTCCCCTGCCTCAGCCTCATCCCTTAAAGAGGCCGAAAAGCGGATTAAGGCCCTAGAGAGGAAGCTGGAGGCGGCCCTACAAGCCTCTCCCTCAGCTGTGCCGCTGACTCAGAGGCAAGTCTCGCCTCCTGATCCAATAACCCCATTATCTGCCTTTGGGTTATCTGGAGCTATGAATGAAGGAGACTGGTCACCAGACAGGCAATCCCTCACATTGCCTCACGTCATGCCCTCACCAGGCTCTTCATGGCACAGGCCTGGGTCAGCAGACCATCCTAGACGGAGTTCTCAGGGCCCTTCTGCCACGTTCACGCCCACAGCGGCGGGACTGAGAGCACAGGCAAGCACATGGCAGGATATGCCACCCGACTTGCAAGAGATGATTGCAGATGTTTACTCTCAAGGCATAGCGACTGGAGCGCATCGATATGGTCAGCAGCCTTCACAAGCAGCAACAGGACATGTCTGGTCAGCACCGCCCCCCTCGGGTTTGGGGTCTTTATCAGAGGAACCGTTCACTGGAGAGGACAGCGATAGGGAGTATGACCTCTCAGAGGACGAAACAACCCCGGAACAGTTTAGTTTAGTTTAGTTTAATCAGATTTGTATGCCGCCCCTCTCCGCAGACTCGGGGCGGCTCACAGCAACAGCAATACAAGACAAATCCAATATTAAATTAATTTTAAGAACACCACAAGTTAAAAACCAATCATACACACTAGCATACCATACACAAATTTTATAAGCCTAGGGGGAAGGAACATGTCAATTCCCCCATGCCTGACGACAGAGGTGGGTTTTAAGGAGCTTACGAAAGGCTAGGAGGGTGGGGGCAACTCTGATATCTGGGGGGAGTTGATTCCAAAGGGTCGGGGCCGCCACAGAGAAGGCTCTTCCCCTGGGTCCCGCCAAACGACATTGTTTAGTTGACGGGACCCGGAGAAGGCCAACTCTGTGGGACCTAACTTGTCGCTGGGATTCGTGCGGCAGAAGGCGGTCCCGGAGATATTCTGGTCCGGTGCCATGAAGGGCTTTATAGGTCATAACCAACACTTTGAATTGTGACCGGAAACTGATCGGCAACCAATGCAGACTGCGGAGTGTTGGTGTGACATGGGCAAATTTAGGAAAGCCCATGATAGCTCTCGCAGCTGCATTCTGCACGATCTGAAGTTTCCGAACACTTTTCAAAGGTAGCCCCATGTAGAGAGCGTTACAGTAGTCGAGCCTCGAGGTGATGAGGGCATGAGTGACTGTGAGCAGTGACTCCAGGTCCAAATAGGGCCGCAACTGGTGCACCAGACGAACCTGGGCAAACGCCCCCCTCGCCACAGCTGAAAGATGTTTCTCTAATGTGAGCTGTGGATCGAGGAGGACGCCCAAGTTGCGGACCCTCTCTGAGGGGGTTAGTGACTCCCCCCCCAGGGTGATGGATGGACAGATGGAATTGTCCTTGGGAGGCAAAACCCACAGCCACTCCGTCTTATCCGGGTTGAGTTTGAGTCTGTTGACACCCATCCAGACCCCAACAGCCTCCAAGCACCGGCACATCACTTCCACTGCTTCGCCGACTGGACAAGGGGTGGAGATGTAAAGCTGGGTATCATCTGCATACTGATGATACCTCACCCCATGCCCTTGGATGTAGGCCTGTTTAAGCCAACACTGTTCAGGACTCTATTATTTAAGACTAAACAGGTGATGAATCTACCTGGAGCAACTAAGACAACAGAGGAGGCAGGCAAGACCCCAGACGCCTTGCTCCAAGAACCTCAACCCGAGTCGGAACATTTTCCAGCATCTAACATTTTTCTGCAGGGAGCCAAGCGCCCCTGGCAATACCCAGCAGCGGCTCAAGGCCCATCTAACCTAGAACGTAAATTCTACACATTCGACGACGAGGTGGAGAAACTCCTTGAGTTTCCACCCATAGACCAGCCGGTCGTGACATTGGTCTCCAGCGCCCTGGTGCCTTCAGAAACAGGGGAAAGCCTGAAGCCGGAGGACCGGAAGGCGGAGATACTCCTGAAAAAGGCACACCAGATGTCGAGCTGGGGATTCAGAGCGGCAGCTGCTGCATCCTTCATCAATAGAGCCTCTCTCCGGTGGTTGCAAGAGATGCAGTCCCGACTAGGACTGGAGGATGGCAGGTTACGTCAGGACCTGGCCAAGTTACGAGCTGCGGCGGAATTTTCCGCAGATGCCACACTACATGCGGCCAAATTCTCCAGCAGAAGTATGGCTACCACTATTGCAGCACGCCGACTCCTGTGGCTCTGACACTGGCCTGCGGATCTGAAATCCAAATGGCGATTGGCGTCAGCCCCGTTCCAAGGATCTATGCTGTTTGGGGATATATTGGACAAAGTCCTCATTGAGGACAAGGACAAGAGAAAAGTCCTACCCAGAACCGGCAGACGCCAGGACCGGAGATCGACGCCATATACAAGGCGCCAGACTCCCCGTTGGGATAACACCACAGGGGCAGGACAGAGCCACAGACCATACTCGCAGGGTCAGTTCTCGCACCAGACCTTCAGGAGTGACCGGGGGTCGTTCCAGGACAGACCCAGGGGATACCAGAACTCGAGGCAGCCCTTTCGGGGGAACAACCAGAGAGGCTTCCGCCATTCTAAGTGACTCTGCCAAGCAGCTGCCAATCAGGGGGAAGCTTCAACACTTCAGCGCTTCCTGGCACACTTCGTCTTCCGACCTATGGGTCCTGGCTACGGTGTCGGGAGGACTTCGCCTGGAGTTTGTGGGTCAACCCCCCAATCGGTTCATACACTGCCCGAGAATTCGGGAACCACAAAAGAAGCTGCAACTGCAAAAAGAAATCATGCATTTGCTGGAAATACAAGCCATAGAACCGGTACCACCCCAGGAAGAGGGCAAGGGGTTTTATTCAATGATCTTCATTGTCCCCAAGTCCTCAGGGGGTTGCAGGTTGATCCTCAACCTGAAACAACTAAACATCTTCATAAAGTACCGGAGATTTCACATGCACTCTCTACAAACTATCTTGGCCTCAATCAGATCACAGGACCTGTTAACGTCCATCGACCTGAAAGAGGCATACCTGCATGTTCCTATACACCCGTCGCACCGGAAATACCTTTGTTTCTGTTCCGAGGGAACACACTACCAATACAAGGCCATGCCATTCGGCCTTTCGTCAGCTCCACGGACTTTTACCTAGCTCCTGGATGCCTTGACAGCCCACCTGCGCTCTCACTCCATCAGACTGATGGCGTACCTGGACGACATCATTATACTGTCCAGGTCGCCAACGCAGGCTGGGCACGACTTAAACCGAACCATACAGACATTAGAGGCTCATGGCTTCACCATCAACGTGGAGAAGAGCCAACTGATTCCCAGAACCAGACTTTTACACCTAGGAGCAATCATAGACACCTCATCAAGCTCGGTCTCACTCTCCCCGGAGAGAATAACAAATATTCAACGTTTAATAGCCAGCCTCAATCAACACAGGCAGGCGCCAATGTCCCTATTGTCAAAGGTATTGGGGACACTGGTCTCAGCTATAGGAATTGTGCCCTGGGCCAGGCACCACATCTGGGATCTACAGTGGCTTTTACTACCGGCACAAAGAGCCAAGGTGAGCCACTCACACCAACGGATCCGCATACCGCGAAACGTCAGAGAGTCTTTGAGATGGTGGACATCTCCTGCAGTACTCAGGGGTTCCCCCTTTCAGATACAAGACAAGATGATTCTAACTACAGACGCCAGCCTCTATGGTTGGGGAGCTCACATCGGCCCCCACATGGCGCAGGGCACATGGTCTGCAGAGGAATTAACACCAATAAACATAAACTTTCTCGAACTCAGAGCGGTCTTTCTAGCTCTTCAGACTTTCCACTCTATTGTCCGGGACAAACACATACTAGTGCTTACAGACAATGTGGCGACCAGAGCCCACTTGAACCACCAAGGGGGCACGAGGTCGCGTCGCCTCATGGAGGAGACGGCAAACCTATTCGATTGGGCCGAACTTCACCTAGCGTCCTTATCCGCGGAGCACATTGCCGGGACCAACAACGCCCAGGCAGATTGGCTCAGCAGGACTACATTAGACCCATCAGAGTGGAGGCTGGATCCAGCGCTATTTCAACAGATATCACGCAAGTTCGGGAATCCATCTGTAGACCTGTTCGCCACTCACCGGAATACGCAAACCCTAAGGTTCTATTCACGATTTCCGGAACCGGGGACAGAGGGGGTCAACGCCTTGCTGTCAGCTTGGCCGACAGGACTTCTGTACGCATTTTCCCCAGTAAACCTGATACCAAGAGTCATAGAGAAAATTCTCCGAGAGAAGGCAGAGGTCCTGATGGTGGCACCGTACTGGCCACGCCGGCCGTGGTTCGCCGACCTGATGGCTCTATCAGTAACCCCACCATGGAGGATGCCAGACCACATCATTTCACTCAGCCAGGGGAACCTACAACACCCGGATCCCCAGTGGCTACAACTAACCGTCTGGCACTTGAAAGGCACAGATTAAGGCATCAAGATCTGCCAGAGAAGGTCATCGATACAATGCAGGCTGCTCGACGTCCCTCAACTTCTAGGATATACCAGGCCACGTGGGCTGCCTTTTGCACATTTTGTAGCAAGGAGGGCAAGAATCCCAGGGAGGCATCAGTGATTACGGTGCTGGAGTTCCTACAGGCAGGAATAGATCGGGGACTGGCTCCTAACACGTTAAGGAGACAGGTGGCAGCACTCTCCACCATGATTCAGACACCGGAGTCTCGTTCGCTAGCCCAACACTCGTGGGTAAGGGACTTTATACGTGGAGCCTCAAACACACATACGCCACCTGTGCGGAGGTTCCCATCATGGGATCTCTCGATAGTACTTAAGGCCTTGACGAAACCACCCTTTGAGCCTTTAAGATCAATTCCACTTAGGCTCCTTTCTTTGAAAATAGCCTTCTTAGTAGCAATCACTTCTGCACGCAGAGTGTCAGAGCTCTCAGCCCTCTCTGTGAGACCAGATTTATGTATCTTTTACCCAGATAGAGTGGTACTCCGCTTAGATCCGACGTTCATTCCCAAGGTGAACACCTTGTTCCACAGGAAACAGGAACTTATATTGCCTGACTTCTGCACGCATGGAGACCATCCGTCAGAGTTAAGATGGCATAAAGTCGACGTAAGACGTGCTCTAAAAATTTATATCAGGAGGACTGAAACATTCAGGAAGTCTGAGACTTTGTTTATCTCATTTTCTCAACACAGAATGGGACTTGGACTATCTTCAAAATCGATAAGTCGTTGGCTAAAGGACTGTATTCTGGAAGCCTACAGAGCAGGAGGACATGACCCCCCGACGGGCCTAACAGTTCACTCAACCAGGAGTGCGGCCACATCGGCGGCCTGGACGACACAGGCCTCGATAGAAGATATTTGCAGAGCTGCCACTTGGGCAGCACCTACGACATTTATTAAGCACTACAAGTTGGACTCATTTGCGTCCGCTGAGGCAGCGTTTGGTAGACGTGTGCTACAGAAAGTGTGTGCATCTCCAACGTCCCAGTCAAGACCTTCTCCCTCCCATGGGCAGTAAATCTTTGGTATAACCCATGTTGGACTCTCCTTCCAGATGCAGTGGAGAAGACCCGTTGTACATACCTGAACGGTCTTCTCGATGCACTGGAAGGAGAGTCCAAACCCACCCGACTAGTTGAAGTTCAGAGACGTCGGAGATGGGGAGTTTGAAGTTTAGTTGTAATAATAAAAGTTGGTTATCCTCTTACATTGTTTTTTCATTTTTAAAACTGGGGCTCATGAGAGCAGTAAGGGGGCGGTAGCTATTATTATGCTAATTATAACTCAGTCTCTACCAATAGGATTGGTACATTACCCATGTTGGACTCTCCTTCCAGTGCATCGAGAAGACCGTTCAGGTATGTACAACGGGTCTTCTAGGGATTCATTTCATAGTGAAAACGGTCACTGTAAATGAAATTTACAAGAATGGTCATAAAATAATGGGAGGAATCAGTTAACAAGCACATTGCTTAATGACTGAAATTCTGATCTCAATTGTGGCCATAAATCAGGGATTATATAATACTACTACCCCCCCCCCTTCTGAATATTTCCTATTTGCAATTTAAAAATATGCATATCCAGTCTGTCACTTTATCTTTTTGTGTGGCACCAAAATGCCCTTGTTGCTGTGGCTGTTGTGCAATGCCAAATCAGCGTTACCTTTTGTTCTGTTCCCCTGCAGGTATCCAGACCATTGATTCGACACAGGCGCTTTTCCTGCCCATTGGGGCCTCCGTGTCTCTCCTGGTTATGTTCTTCTTCTTTGACTCAGTTCAGGTGGTTTTTACAATATGCACAGCAGGTGAGGCTGGTTGTCTCAGGGAGAGGCTTCGTGGCTCTTTCGTGATTTAGAAGCTGATAGCTGTAAACTGATTTGAGCAGATTTGTTTTATTGATTTGGGTTTTTTTTAAAAAAATAAAGGTATTTATATAGCTTCCCAATTCACTCGTGATGACTTCAGGAAGCTCAAAGAAATAAATCCCAATACAAAACCCCAATAAACCTCCACCCACCCCTGTTGACAGCAATCACTTGATGGATTCTGGATTGCCAAACTTGTTGGCAAACTCATGCTTTTTTCACCTTTAAACCCTCACAGAATCTTGGGGTTCTAAGGAACAGCTTGAAAAACTTGGTGTAATATTTGCCTAAAGTCTAGTTATCTTGTGTGTGTATATCCAAGAGGGCTGAATAAACATATTTATTTTGTCAACCCAGACGCCATGACCAACACATGCTGGGAGTTGCAGCACAAAAGATTTGGGCACAACTAAATTGTTGGAAATTTGGAAATACGGTATTTTTTGGAATATAAGATGCAAACAACCCCCCCAAAAGGCTGAAAATTTGGATGCGTCTTATACTACGAATGTAGCTCTTTTTTTTAAAGCTTTTTTTCCTGTTTTGCTAATGATCTTCCTGGCTTGCAGGCATGTTTTCATTGCTACTCTCTCCAAAATTTCCCCCCCAGCCCTAATAAGGTGCTAACCATCTTCCCGGCTTGCAGGATTTTTTCATTCCTACTCCTTCCGAAGTTTTTTTTCCAGCCCTAATCAGAGGATAAAATAATGTGCTCAAGCTAATCAGACTAAGGACGCTAGTCAGATGAATACTTGATAAGTAGATTCCCCCCCCCCTTATTTTCCTCACCCAAAACTAAGGTGCGTCTTATTTGCTATTTTTAAGGTCATTTTATGTTTATTGTGAGTCTCTTGTTTTTATTCTGATTTTTATACATTGCACTGGTTCTCTTTTACCTTTTTATAATAGCAATGGTATTTTTTGGTAAACCACCATGAAATTGAAGGGCGGGCATAAACCTGTAAAATAGAATAGTTAAAATGAAATAAATAGCAGTACAACGTAATCCTCTGGGAAGCTCTTTTTCTAAAACTATATTTAAGTGGTTAGAAACTCCACAAGAGCCCAAGGTGCCGATTTCTTTCAGTGGAGCTGTGGAGAAGAACTCTGAAAATTAGCGTCCAAATATGCTGCTGATGTTGCTAAACTTTCCCAGTCGCTTCTTGGTCACCCTGAGTCTGCGGGATGAAAGTTGGGCCCAGTCACAAAAAGGCAGCCTCTGGTACATTGTGCCCAGTTTTTTGTCTTCTGCCAAATGTCACATATCCCTTTCAGAAAGTATTTGTTTCCTGGGTCGAAGGCCCTGGATAGCAAGCAACGAGGGTACTGATATTGTTCTTCAAGAAACAAGACTCTTGAAAGCAAAATTGTCTGAGTTAATTGTGGATGTCTGCTTTTCTTGGATTTTTGTGTGTGTGTGGCAATAGTGGCATTTATTATTGTTTCTCTTTCTGTTTCTCTGCAGTCCTTGCAACAATAGCCTTTGCTTTCCTCCTGCTCCCAATGTGCCAGTATTTAACACGACCTTGTTCACCTCAAAACAAGTAAGAATGAAGTTTGCTCATCTTCTGTGCCATTAAGAGATCCTCTTGGACTGGTAGTGAAATAGTTTAGCAGTGAATTCTGCAGGGGCTTTTCGTGCATGCAGAGAAGGTACCACGTGCAAAATTTTCCGGCAAGAAAACCCGAAGCTCCTTTTCCCAGGCAGCGTGGAGCACTGCTAGTGCGCAGATAATACTGAAACACAAAGTGTCCTCGATACTCTCTGAGCCGGGCGGTTTTCTTGGAGACGTTTCATTACCCAACTAGCTAACACTATCAATGCTAGAAGGGAGTGGAGTTTGTAGAGAGGAAGAGGAGGAGGAGGGCCTGTGGGGTCCTTGGTCCTCTCTGAGGTTTTCTTGCAGACGTTTCATTACGCAAACTAGGTAGCATGCACTTGATGTCAACTCTGACCATTTTAGACCAGGGGTAAGCAAAGTGGGCCCTTCTATGACTTGTGGACTTCAACTCCCAGAATTCCTGAGCCAATCATGCTAGCTCTGGAATTCTGGGAGTTGAAGTCCACATGTCATAGAAAAGCCCACTGTGCTTATCCCTGCTCTAGACAAATAAAGGCAAAACAACTCCACACCAGCAATCAGTACCCACATGAGCATAGATTGACACCAAGATTATCATCCGACCCAACAATCAAAAAATACACAATCAAGAAATTGCCAAATAACAGGAGCAATCCAACCAAAAGAACCTCCAAGACCACCAACACAGCTATGACAAGCCACTAGAACAGGGATGTCCCACGGACCATATGCATCACGTGCAGGCCATGCCCACCCCAGCCCTAAATAGGGGGAAAAGTCACATGACGGCAATGTTTGACACCCGTGCACTAGGATAACAAATCCCACGCTGATGATGTCACCCAGTTTGGGTGATGAAAAGTCTGCAAGAAAACAACCAACAACCCTTCAGTTCAGCCTTGACCAACAAATATTCTCCTTTATTTTTATTTTTTTAAAAAAATATTTTTTATTATTTTCAAAAGAAAACGAACAAAGACATACAACATTGAACATTTAAGGAGCTACCATTGCTCCGCTTATCATAGAAGTCTAACTAATACAGAATATAAAAAACTCTAACTATTATCAGATCTAAGCAGAAAAGCCACACTTGAAGATTACATTATCATTAAATTTAATTATAATTTTTTAAAATTAAGATTATTAAGTTTCTTTATGTTTTTTTTAAATAATAATATACTTATATGTATATATAAATATCAAAGAGCAATAAACAAATTATTAGTAATACAAAAAGAAGATAATATAAACACTTCTAAGTTAGTTATAATATAAACTATATAATTCTATCTTATGGTTTTTAGATAGTCATTTATTCTTATATATTTAATTTTTAATACTGTTTTTAACATTCCAGCAATCATATACTTTATCCCAAATTTTATAAAATTCTGTTTTGGTTTGATTGTTCAAACGTTTAGTCATCATGTCTAATTCTGCGCACACTATAATTTTTTTGAACACCTCAGTGTCTTTCGGTATCGTCTTTTCTTTCCATTTCTGCGCGAATGTTATTCGTGCCGCCGTCAATATATGTATTATTAAATAGTAAATTTCTTTTTTATACTTTATATTTGAAATACCCAATAGAAAAAATTCAGGAGATTTTTTAATCTTCTCCTTTGTTATTTCATTTATCCAATTCTCTACTTTATTCCAAAATATTTTTGTCTCCGGACAGGTCCACCATGCATGGTAATATGTGCCAACTTCTTTTTTGCATTTCCAACAAATGGGCGATACCGAAGGAAACATTTTAGAAATTCTGTATGGTGGAAGATGCCATCTATAAAACATCATAATTTGATTTTCTTTGAAAGAGATTGATTTTATTATTTTCCAATTATACATCCATATCTTTTCCCAAGTATCTAAATCAATCTCTTTGCCAAAATTTTTGCACCAACTGATCATATTATCTTTCAATATCCAACCTATCGTTCTATGATTTAGTAAATATTTATAAACATTTCCGATTGTCTTTGTTTGATTTTGGAATAATAATTTGCCCAGTACATTATTTTCTTTTTTAAAAATATAAGTCTTTACGTCTATTTGATATCTAGAACTAATCTGCATATAATGCCACCAATCTAAATCTATACCTAACTCATATAACTCTTGTTTTGTTCTTAATTTTAATTGATTATTTAACAAGTCACTATATTTCCAAATCTTACCTTTTCCTTTAAGATTTGGGTGTACTATAGCTTCAAGGGGTGAAACCCATTCTGGCATTACTAAAAAGTGATTTTTCTTTATTTCATTCCACACTTCTATCAATGCCTTTCTAATAACATTATTTTTAAAATATGAGTGGGTTCTTAACTTATCATACCATACAAATGCATGCAACCCGACCATCAAGTCGTGGCCTTCTAGATTAAGCAATCTTTGATTTTCTAGTGTAAGCCATTCTTTTATCCATGTCAGGGCCGTGGCATGATAATATAGTTTCCAATTTGGGAGACCCAGGCCTCCTCTTTCCTTACGATCTTCTAATGAATTTTGTTTTATTCTTGATTTTTTACCTTGCCAAATAAATTTTCTTATTATCTTATTCAATTCGGCAAAGAATTTCGTTCCTGGATTTATTGGAATCACTTGGAAAAGAAACAATATTTTTGGAAGGGTATTCATTTTAACTGTGGAGATTCTTCCTACAAGTGATAATTGTAGATTACTCCATATTTCTAAGTCTTTTTTAATCTGACTTAATAATTTTAAATAATTGTCGTTTTTTAAAGATACGGCTTTGGAGGTCATCCATATCCCTAAATATTTCACTTTTTTCGTGATCTTCATGTTTGATAGGTCTCCTAAGTATTTTCTCTGTATTTCAGTCATATTTTTTGTTAGTATCTGTGTCTTTTCCTTATTTATTTTCAATCCTGCAACTTTCCCATATTCTTCAATCACATTTATTAAGTTTAAAATAGATTCTATTGGGTCTTCCAAAACAAACACTATGTCATCAGCAAATGCTTGTGTTTTATAGATTTCTTTTCTAATTTCCAATCCTTTTATTTTCTTATCTGCTCTTATTTTTATCAACAATGCTTCTAAAGTTAAAATAAATAACAATGGTGATATTGGACAACCTTGTCTTAC
This sequence comes from Erythrolamprus reginae, assembly GCF_031021105.1. Lineage (NCBI taxonomy): Eukaryota > Metazoa > Chordata > Lepidosauria > Squamata > Dipsadidae > Erythrolamprus > Erythrolamprus reginae. Next base: position 34,535,105 of record NC_091959.1, on the reverse strand, counting down.
TCCTCTTTGTATAACTACTTTTTCTGTTTGTTCACTATTTATTATAATTTTAGCAGTTTGTTCAGAATATATAGCGTCTATTATATTAAAAAAACTTTGTTCCTACTTCCATCTTATTTAATTGTATTTTCATAAAATTCCAATCCACGTTGTCAAATGCTTTTTGGGCATCTAGGAATACAAGTGCCATTTGCTTTTCAGGGTGCTGCTCACAGTATTCCAAAGTATTAACTATTATTCTTAAATTATTTTTAATTTGTCTTCCTGGTAAAAATCCATTTTGATCACTATGTATCATATTATTTATAATATTCTCCTTTATCAATCACTACTGAAACAAACATCTGTCTGTTTGCTGATCCTGTACTGACCCAATCCACAACATTGTTGTGTAACAAAACATCTTTATCTAACAAGTTTTACAATATGGCAGCATAAATAAAAACTGTTAGCTATTCAAGTAAAAAATGTCCAGACATTATAGGCCTACTTAAAGGAGAAGGAGCTTCCTGGAGTCCAGAGGAAAGAAATGGACAATGCCTGGGTGACATACTCAATTTTGTGGGGCCACAATCCAAAAGCCCGTCTTCTGTTCACCCCACCTCCATTTTACAAGCAGACCCTCACAAGCATCTTCTGTGGGTTGCCATGCCTTTAGGGAGAGAATAATGGCTCCAGTTCTCCATCCTCATTTAGCATTGGCTTTTCAATTTCGACAGGGAATGGAAAAGATGTCCCAGTATATCGATTGGAGCCATACTCTCCTCTGAAATGGTGCTCTTGCCGAATAGAAAAAGAAAGAAAGAAATAGAAACAATAAATAATAATTTTAAAAATAGAAAAAGCCAGCTGGGTGATCTTAGGCCAGTCACATTCTCAGCCTAACCCACAACCTGCTCTAGAGAAAATAGGAAGATGATAGAATTTAGATCTGCTTGCTGCTTTGGTTTATTTATAAAGGTAATGAAAACAAGATAACATCCTGAAGTGAGAGACGCATGACAGATTCTCTGGCCCTACAAATATTTTCTTAAGAGAAAAAGGCTCAGGGATGGTATCTTTGAAGCGCCCCTTTCTGTTGGGAGCCCACGGAGCCAGCTCCCCCTTTCATAGAAAGGGCCACTAGGAGCCGCTGAGCATATTCTGCTCACAACCCTTATCCACTCAGGACTTATAAAGTTAGCAATAATAATAGCACTTAGAACTAAAATATTGGTGCTTTACAGCAGGGATCCCCAACCACCAGCCCACAGCCCACCTGAGCCTTTCAGAACCAGGCTGGTGGGCAAGTGTGCATCTCCACTCACGTGCACACTCCATTTGCACGAACGGGTGTGTGTGTCCCTTCTGCTCTTGCAAATGGAACTCTGCGTGCCTGCTACTGTTGCAAATGGAGCTGTGTGCAAGTACTTGCCCACTACACATGCAGAACACCCTCTCCCCTCCAGTCCACAAGCCCTCTCTAAGCAGTTTCAGCCTCTTTCTCCCAACAATCTGGGTCCGCATTTTACCCACCTTGGAAGGACGGAAGGACGAGTCAACCTTGAGCCAGTCAGGATTGAACTCTTGGCTGTGGACAGAGTCAGCCTGCAATGCTGTATTGTAACCCCTACACCATCAGGGCTCCTAAAGTTACCAGGCTGTGCAAGTCAGTTTTGTATTGATATTTTTGCACAGTAATTCTTTCTTTGCTTATATACAGGGTAGGGAACTATGGTCCTTTTATGACTTGTGGACCAATTCCATGAGGAGGACTCTGTAAACTGCTTAGAGAGGGGCTGTAAAAGCACCATGAAGCAGTATATAAATGCTATTGCTATTATACTTATAACAGCAATAGCATTTATATATTATTTATATTTATTACACATTCTGAAAGGCAGAAATCTAATGGTTGATCCAAAAAGAGCTTTTGTGGTTCCCTTTTAGTACTTTTTGGAGGACTGATCTTTCTGAGGGACTCTTTTCTTATGCTCTGTTGCCCTTGGAGTCCATATAACTGAGAGTTGGGGATGTTTTCTCTCCTTTAGTTGAGAGGATGTTAAACCTGTGGCCATATTTTCCAGGATTTCCTTTGGATGCTGTGGGCGTTTCACTGCTGCAGAGCTGCTCTCTTTCTCACTCTCTGTGATGCTCGTCCTTATTTGGGTCTTAACTGGGCACTGGCTTCTCATGGATGGTAAGTGCAGAAGATGCAAATGGGAAGGGTCAGACCTTCCTGAATTCCTCCCCCCACCTCCCCGACACCTCTCTCCTTCTCCCTCACCTTTCTCGTGGAATGGAGTATTTTATATGGCATTGGGATAAAGTCCTTGGGTTCAGAGAACTTCAGAATCCTTGCACAGACATGCTTTCACTTGTTTCATTTGCTTGTTTTCCATTAACTTTGATGGGTTGCCTAGATCGGCTGTTCTCAACTTCCATAAGTTCAAGATATGTGGACTTTTAATTCCCAGCATTCCCAGGCAGTGCTGGCTGGGGAATTCTGGGTGGGTCTTGAAGTCCACATACCTTAAAGTTGCGGAGGCTGAGAAGTGCTGATCTAGAGATATGCAGCCGCTTTGAATCCAACCAATTTCAAACTTTCAAGCAGGAAACGGGCTGCTTGCCTCATTCTGAAAGTATTTCAAAGACAGGCCTGTTTCGAGTCCGAGACATACTATTCTGAACTCAAAACACTTGCAGAGTTATTAAAAAAAGAGGATATTTTTAATCTGAAACCCTTCTAATACTGACTAAGGTTACTGCCCCTGAATTACTAGATGCAGAGCGGCAGCAAAGTTTGGGACCATACCTTTGGGACCGTCTTCCGCCTCATGCATCCCAGCGGCCAGTTAGGTCCCACAGAGTCAGCCTTCTCCAGGTCCCGTTGGCCAGACAATGTCTCTTGGTAGGGCCAAGGGGAAGAGCTTTCTCTGTGGTGGCCCCGGCCCTCTGGAACGAACTCCCTCTGGAGATAAGTACCTCCCCATCCCTATTGGTCTTTCGTAAAGCTCTGAAGACCCACCTCTGCTGGCAGGAATGGGGGCTGTGAGTGACGAGATTGTCTCCAGATGATATTATGAATCATTGACCTGGATGAATGTGTATGACTGTATATTGGGTTTTTCTAACATTTTTAGTAATCTTGTATAATTCTTTTTAAAGTAATTTACATTTCTTTATATATACTGTTGCATTTATAATGTTGAATGCCGCCCTGAGTCGTCTCGAGAAGGGCGGCATAGAAACCTAATAAATAAATAAATAAAATAAATAAATAAATAAAGTTTACGGTCAGAGTGCAGAAAGGGCCCTTCTAGCTCAGGCAGACAAAGGTCGCTGTGTTTGCAGTACATGGGCTTCATTCCTAGAGTACAAAGATGAAGCCTGCCTACTTTTTCCATGCAGGAAAAGCCATGGCTCAGCTTTCAGAAATTTAGGGAATAGGGCATGTTATCGTCCATAGTCTTCTACTACCCTAAGCATTTGGTGGCTTTTGTTCCAAACAGGTTTATATGTTTAGTTACTTCTGACTTGAACTTGGGTAGAGGTCATAGTTCCCTCTAAGCTGAGCAGTGAGCAATCGCTCACTTAAAAATCATCATCAACTCAGAGTTTTCCAAACCTGCCCAGAAGCTGAGAGGGAAATTTTATTATTATTTCTGTGCCGCCCAGTCCCGAAGGGACTGCCGCTCAGACACTATACTTTTCCGCCCACCCCCAAAAAAAATTAGAGAGAACACTGGTAGAGGTGGTATCTTGGTGATTTCCAGTGATCAGAATCCCCTATAGATAGTCTTCTCTCCTGTGGCCTTAACATGAGGAACAAGTGGGCATGATGGAAAGACAGCCGCTGTTAAAGAATGTGCAGAACCTTCGAGCTATCAAGGACATGCACAGAGAAAAACATGGGATTCCAGCAGATAACCAGGAGATAGGAGTAATTATTCAGTCATACAAAACAGATACATTAAAATTCAATTAGTGTTTACTTTAGAAATAGCACAGTCAAGTTATACAGTCGGGTTACACGTTAAAATCAGTCAATATCTCTCAATACAATAATAATATTACAAGCCTGTCTTTGTCTTACTACATCAGTCTCAGTGAATCAGCAGAAAGAACAGAGAGAGCATAGAGAGAGAAACATGCTTTCTGGCTCCCTCTTATGGTAATTTGCAGCACTACCTCTTAAAGCTATAGTACTCAATACAAACAAACATTCATTGTTAGCTCGTTTATATATTGCAAACCCAACTGTTTTGTACATAGTACTAACAATCGTTCAACCGCTATATTCCAGCTAGCTAGTAAAATTGTTTTTATATCAAACAGTTTGAATTTGGAAGGGCTTGTGGTATAACTTCCTGACCAAAGAATCCTATTGCGTAACCTGCTTCTGTATTCCTTGGGGGTGGGAGGGGGGGTTGGTTCTTTATCAGTTCTTCTGCCTAGTTCTTTCTTCAGAGAATGAAGAATTTCAAGCATTGAGAACCACCCACGTTTTTCCTGTGGAAATACTGCAGTTTTATCGTACCTCATCTAATATTTCCATATCTGATGAAGCCTGTAGGGCCTGTACATACATGATACCACACGGATTGGGTGTGAGTAGAAACCTGCTCTTGGCACTTTTCAGGGAAGCATCATCTTTAAATAAACAACCACTATTGTAGAATATTGAGATGACTTAGTTCAACTGGCTGCCCAAGCGGTAACTCGCTCTTACAACATTTCTAAGAGATGGCCGGCTTGACTCTCTTGAAACAGCTCCAGCAAAAGAAAGTCCATCAGCTCTCAAGGCAGCCCATTCCATGGGCTAGGAGAGTCTTGTTGACCTCACCTACAAAAAGATATTGATCAAATTGAATGGGTCCAAAGATGGGATGCAAAAATGGTGGAAGGTCTTAAAATGGTGGAAGGTCTATTAAGAAAGACTTCATGAACTCAATCTGTATAGTCTGGAGGACAGAAGGGAAAGGGGGGGGGGGGACATGATCCAAACATTGAAATATGTTAAAGGGTTAAATAAGATTTTAATTGCGCATGGATACGCAGGGGTGCCCGTGTTTTGGTGCGCAGGGAAGCCCCTACATGCCCGCGCACAATTTTGCTCCCTGCCCAGGTGCAGTAGCAGAATTGCGCTGGACTCCGCTAGCACTCAGAGCCACGGGGGCAAGCACATGTCCCTGTTCCACTTTAGCAGCCCACCTCTGTTCCTGGGGTCACGCAATCCCTTTTGCGATTTTCCAACAAGCAAAGTCGACCAGGAAGACAGATTGACTTATCAGCTATGTTACTCACTTAACAACTGCAGTGATTCACTTAATGATTGAGGCATAAAGGTCTTAAAACGAAGCAAGACTCACCTACAACTGTCTCGCTTAGCAGTGGGAATTCTGGGCTCAATTGTGATCATAAGTCAAGGACTACCTGTAGTCATGAAATGTTTTCAAAAGGTTGCCTCCTGTAAAAATATCTTTGGGACTACCTGTAGCCATGTTTTCTAACCTCTTGTCTAGGTCATTTGTGAATAAGTAAATAAGTAGACCAGGCTAAGAAATTAACACCGCAGGAAGACTAAAACTACTTTTACGGAGAATGGCTATAAAACAGCATACATCAAAAGTCTGTGCCATAAACCTGCTCCACCCTGTTCCAGTCCAGTGAATTAGGGAAGTATCTACCTGAGCTACTTCCAGATGTTACCCCAGTGCTTACTCCAGGAGTTGCCAGCTTCCTATGGGACCCACTGATGTGTCCCTGCTCTGCCTTCTGATCGGCCGACCCAGCCTCCCTTTGCCGTCTCCTCTGCCGGAGTCACGCGGGTTGAATGCTTTCCAAAAATTAAAAGCACATTGAGTCCGCTGCATTCCTGGGGTCAGCTCAACGGGTGACTGTCAGAAAGGGAGATCAGGTTGGTTTGGCAGGATTTACTCTGTGCAAGCCCCTGCTGGCTTTTGCCAAGCGATGCATTCTTCTCTCAAGGCGCACAAACCAACTGCCTAGTCATCGGTTCCAGAGTTTTGGCCAGGATTCACACCAACCTGGATGGTGCTTTGCTCTCCTTTCTCCCCCACCTCCCTTTCGAAAGTGGGGCAGCTTTTGCTTTCTCCAAACTTCTGACTCTCTTCCGTGGTTCCTCAGCTGCACCAGAAAGTCCTCCAAGACAAGACCCAGCGGTCCCTTTGTGCCTCTTGGATGATGTGATATTGGAGCCATGAACCCATTTGCATCCATGGGGACCCCTCAGCCTCCCTTTACTGCCTTTTCTTTGCCACGCCCTCCTTTTGAACACTATCATACTTAAAGCCCTTTGAATGCAATTCCCGTGTAGGAATTGGGCCCTCTGCCCATCTCGCCTTCCCCTCTTAGCAGCCGCCCACCCCTCCCTCCCTCCCGGTTTTGTCACCCCCAGAGCCAAAAGGGGCTTTATTGCTTTCGCCTTCCCTTGCAAGCTCTGCTTCTTTGGCTCTTCCGACTTCCTGGAGATTGACACTCATCTCCTTGTCCCCTTTGGTCAAAAGCTCCTCCTTAGGCACCTTGGGTGGGTCCCTGAGCTGCTTTTGTCTCACTGGGCAGCATCTTAGTTTTTGAGGAGTTCTCTTCCACTCCCTTTATCTGATAAATTTTGTCCCCAGGATTCTGCCTCGTATTTCTCTAAAAGTTGTTGGTCTCCTGAAATCTAACACGCATGTACAGCTGTGCTTCCATTTTCTCACTCTGTAATATCTTGAACCCCCAAGAGGGTGTCATTTCCGCCCAGGTTTCCACTGTTTCCCCCCCCCCCCCCTCTTCTGCCCACTCTTCCTTTTGATCAGAATCAGATTAAGGAGAAGCAATACCTTTGCCTTTGCTCCTAGCCTTCTGGGAAACAAAAGTCAGCAAGACCAGGGAAGAATTTAAAGAGTTTGCAATCATGCCTGAGCTAGTTTTTGAGCCAATGTGCAAATAATTGAAATCTCCCTTAATTCTCCCTCTCGTTCTGAAAGTTCTATCTTTTGTCCATTATGCAGGTCTTCTGCTTGTCTCTGTGGTTGTGAGCACATTGTCACGATTGTTTTGTCGATATAGTTTTATCCCAATCCCTTCAAATAAGTTCTTATCTTTAAATTACTGGAACTTTGAATAGTATATTTCCTTCACAGTTAATGTTACTTTCTTCTCTGCACATCAAAGGCATTGTACAATCTTATAAACAAAAGATAACATTTCTTGTAATTCTAGTGCCCACGGTTGCACTTTAAAAATGATGTAGACAAATTTAAATAAACCCAAAGGATGAAGAGTCCGCAGTAGAGAAAGCACATTTTACAAGAAGAGGTGAAGTAACTGTCTGGCTTAGTTTAGTGAACAGAATTTGTCCCAATTTAAGGGACATGTAGTATCCCATGAAGACCAAGGATTTGTTAGCCGGTTCTGAAAGTTGAAAAAACAGAAACAACTTTCCGTGTCTTGAAGAATCTTAACAGTGGGGCCATCTTGTCAATCTTCAAGCAGAGACCAGATAGGTACCTCCTGAAGGTGCCTCAGCTGCCTGATTTTGTGCATAAAGCTAAGACGGACTTAAGCATCCTGCTATGCTTTATTCTGTTTTTTCTACTTGAAAGTGCTGAAATATGGTGGGGAGTGATTTTGCCTGCAAAGATTATAGATTTAAATGTTTGCTTTGCAAAGTAGCAGAACACAGAAATAGAAGAATGTGTGCGAGAACTGCTAACCCCGACGGTGGGATTTAAAATTCATTTTGAAAGTGTTGAACTAGCAGCTTTTGCCTTATTCTTCAGAGATTCTGAAAGGCTGGGTCTTAATTGAAATATTTAAGGGTGTTTAAAACCTCATCTAGAGCAGCAGTATTGACTGACTTGAGGAAACCCACTGTGACCTAATAAGTAATGAAAAAGTGTGTTTTCCACAAGCCCTTTACCACCACAGGAAAGCTTCTGAAATTGACAGATTATTAAAATCAGGTTGCACGAAAGCCGTGTGGGATGATCACATTTCTTGGCTGTTTGAGGCAACGGCTTCTGTGCCTAGTGAGGAAGACTGCAGAGGCAGCAGGCTTGGGCCTCAGGAATGCACTTGGCTTCTCAGCACTTAATTTTGTTTGTCTTGACTCAGCTGTGTTTGATACAAGCCACAACAAGTCCTATTCTCTCCTTCCCCCCCCCCCCCCAAGATTAATGGCACCACCAAAGGGGGAACAGAATGAAAGCCTCTAGAAAATAAGCAGGGGAATAGCTGGTGCCCAAAGCTTTCCAAAGTAGCTGCCAGGCAAGGTGGACATTAAAACACTACAGATGTTCTCCTGAGAAGCTGCTTTTAAGAAGAGGTTGGCCAGCCGTACGTTCAGAATGGTATAGAACAGCAGCATCCAACCTTAGCAACTTTAAGACCTGTGGACTTCAACTCCCAGAATTCCCAGGCCAGCCAACCAGAGCTTACAAAACATTTGTCAGACCAATATTCGAATACAGCTCACCTGTATGGAACCCACATTGCATAACTGACATTGACACAATTGAGAGAGTCCAGAAATACTTCACAAGAAGAGTCCTTCAGCTCCTCCTCTCGAAACAAACTACCTTACTCCTCCAGACTTCAAATACTATAGTTAGACAATTCACAACTACGTCACCTCTGAACTGATTTAACTGTTGTTCATAAGATCATGCACCATAATGCCCTTCCTGTTAGCGACTACTTCACCTTCAACAACAACACAAGAGCATGTAATAGCTACAAACTAAATGAAAATCGCTCCAAACTTCACTGCAGAAAATATGATTTTAGCAACAGAGTGATCATGCCTAGAACTCAGTACCTGACTCCGTTGTTTCTTCCCCCAACCCCAAGATCTTCAACCTTAAATTATCTACTATTGACCTCTCCCCTTTTCTAAGGGGTCTGTAAGGGGCGTGCATAAGTGCACTATTGTGCTTACCGTCCCTGTCCTTCTGTCCTATTATCCCTTTTATCACTTCTTTATACTTTGTTGTGTTAATACAAACTATAATTCTATACTTGTTTGAAAAATATAATAAAATAAAAAAATAAAGTCCAAGGTTTTAAAGTTCCCAAGGTTGGACACCCACCCACACACGCTGATATTGGGCCTCCTGCTTTTGAGCAGAGGACTGGACTAGAAGACCTCCAAGGTCCCTCCCAACAATGTTAGCACATGACTGCTTCACTTCCTCATCTCAAAGACTCTGCTCTGTCCAAGTGCAGAATGGCAATGCTGCCCTCATGCTGGCCAATGAAATGAAGATGAGGCCTGAGCCGGACCAAGGAGGCCTGGGTGGCTTTCAGTGGAATCCCCTTTTTGGCAGCCCTGCTTGGAAAGATACATTTCTGTCTGATATTTGGGGTTGAAATTCGAAAGGGCCAAACAGCCACTGCACTAAATGAGTGGACTGCTGGGAGAGAGGCATTGAATAAGAACCTGGTCCATTTCCCCAGTTCTGATCTGGACATTTCTGCTGTTGCTTTAATTTGACGTTTGTTTCCCATATTACATGCAAGTAGTGCTTGACTTAACAACCGTTCACTTAGTGACCATTCAAAATCACAAGGGACTTACGATCCCGGTTCAGAGTTCCAACCTCTCCTACCCCAGGTGTGGTCACCCAACTGCATTGGGGCACTCGGCAGCCTGCACATATGTGACTGTGATTGGTGGTGTGGTGGGTTTTTTTTAAGAGCCTCGGTGGTGCAGTGGTTAGAGTGCAGGACTGCAAGCTCCTTCTGCTGCTCACCAGCTGCTAGCAGTTTGGCAGATTGAATCTCACCGGGCTCAAGGTAGACTCAGCCTTCCAACCTTCCAATGTCAGTAAAATGAGGACCGAGATGGTTGGGGGCAAGGGGCTCTGTAAACCGCTTAGAGAGGACTGTAAAAGCACTGTGGAGGGAGGGAGGGAGGGAGGGAGGGAGGGGAGGGAAGGGAAGGAAGGAAGGAAGGAAGGAAGGAAGGTCTGTGGTGGTGAAGTGATTAGAATACAGTACTGTCAGGAGTTCAGTTCTCGCCAGGCTCAATTTTGAATCAGCCAGCTAACTGCAATTAGGCAGTTCAAATCTCACCATCGACTCCAGGTTGACTCAACCTTCCATCCTTCCGAGGTGGGTCAAATGAGATCCCAGATTGTGGAGGGCAAGAGGCTGACTCTTTTTAGACTGCTTAGAGAGGGCTGTAGAGCACTATGAAGCAGTATATAAGTTTATTTTTTATTTTTGGAAGAAACTGGCTTTTACATTGTTGACTGAACAATGAGTTCAGTCAACAACCACACTGCTGCAAAAAAGGCCCAATTATGAGTTCATTTATGGTCGTAATTTGAGGACTACCTGACTCTTGTGTTTTCTACAGGAGCTCAAGGCCTGAGAGTGAAGAGTTCCTCCTGCCAGCCTCTTTTCCCTGACCCTGGACCCCCTGGGAGGGGGGTTGACCTGGGCAAGGCTACCGGGAAGCTTCCGTGTTTCCCTGCACCTGCTTCAGCCACCCCCATGCCCCCTGGACCCCTCCTCTACTCAGGGTTTGTCCTTTCCCCGGTGCCTCTTCTCCTCCTGCCTGATCATTCAGCTCTGACCTCGTCCCTTCTCTTCACAGCTCTGGCCATGGGCCTCTGCGTGGCCATGATTGCCTTCGTCCGGCTGCCGAGCCTTAAGGTCTCCTGCCTGCTGCTATCAGGGCTATTAATTTATGATGTCTTTTGGGTGAGTTTTTAGATACGCATCTGTATTTCTAGATATTTGTTGCAACCACAAGCGTAATCTTCTTCCAGCTTTAGAATTCGGCTTGCGGAATTTGACATCACAGTTACTTTTACAGGCTGGAATGCTTTGCATTTATCAGCTGTCAAAATGCCTTTTCATTTATAGAAAATGTAGGCTCACTCTCCCCCACCCCCACCCCCATAGACATTCCCCTGAGGCTCTCATGTTCACGTCAGCTGGGAAAAGTATGGAAGGAACTGCAATCTTCTCTAGGGGAGCTAAATATACATCTTAATGTATACATCTTAATGCACGTCAGAGTTTGGGAAATAAAAAGCTGCTGCATGATGTGCATCATAAACCAAGCTCACCATAAAAATCTTAACATATTGTGATTCTAAACATTCGCTTTATTTTATTTTATTTTATTTATTTATTTTGTTTGTTTGTTTATTCCTTTAAATTTGAAAGGCTGTATTAGGCATACTATATCAAGAGCTGTGACTTCATGGAAAGTCTGGGATGGAAGCAGTCCCACTTAGAAAGAAACCCCTGACCAGCTCTTTGGCAGCTGCTACTTTCTTTGTGCTTGCAGGCACTGAGAGAGATTCCCATCAAGTCATTTTCCTGCTCTCTTTCATAGACCTTGGTGCAGAGATGTCAATCTTGAGGTCTGGGGGCCAGATCCGGCCTGCTGGGTGCTTAGATCTGGCCCCTGGGACCACCCTGGAAATAGCGAAGGACCAACCTGTGGTGCCTCTGTCAGTGAAAATGGAGCTTGGAAAGGTTCTGTTTCCTACTGGCAGAGGGTTGCAGGAGGCCATCGCTGCCAAAAACTGAGTTTGGGAGCCTGTTTTCACTCGCAAAGTGCTTGGCCATCACAGGTGCCCCGACATGAGTGATGTCGAGCTGGCCATGTGCCCCCTCCACCTCCCAAAGTCAATCACAGCCCTGATTCGGCCCTCAATGAAATCAAGCTTGACACCCCCTGCCTTAGAGGCACAAGGGGTGGGCAGCCAGGCTGAAGCAACACCAGTGATGAATCCCCAAAGAGGGCTGGGGAGACCTTCAATGGGGATTTGTTATGTGGGGTTAAACCCCTGGCACAGCCTCCAGTTTGCTGTTTTGCAGAGTTGCCACACTGTGAAGACCTGTGTTTTTGGAAGCTGGGCTGTTTATTCTTCAGAGTTCAGGGTAGTTAAGTTGGACGAGCCTCCCGCTTCCTTGTTCACCGCTGACTAGTTATGTTCTTTTAAGAAGTCATAGACCAGGTGTACCCAAAGTTGGCTCTTCTATGACATGTGGATTTCAACTCCCAGAATTCCTGAGCTAGCATGATTGCCTCAGGAATTCTGGGAGTTGAAGTCCACAAGTCATAGAAGAGCCAACTTTGCCTATCCCTGTCATAGACACTACCAAGTCATAGAAAGAGCTGAATGATGCGAGTGGACAAAAGGGGCAACTGTTTAATTTCCCCACCACCCATTTCTGTATGGCTCCCACATCAGCCACGAGGCTGCCCAGCCTGGTCCCTTAGATCTGGTGGGTGCGCCTGGCAGCCGCCTTTTGCTTCCCTGCGGCAGGTCCCCAGTTGGCTGGTGGGAAGTCCGAACTCGCTCTCTCCCCCCTCCAGGTCTTCTTCTCTGCCTACATCTTCAACAGCAACGTCATGGTGAAAGTGGCCACGCAGCCGGCAGACAACCCCCTGGATGTTTTATCCCGGAAGCTCCACCTGGGGCCCAGTGTTGGCCGAGACGTCCCCCGCTTGTCGCTGCCTGGCAAACTTGTCTTTCCAAGGTAGGATTGAGTTTCTTTGTTTGCTGTCCTTGACTTCTCGACTTTGGGAACTGTTTTCAGGACATGATTGGGAGAAGGGGGGGGGACTTCTGATCCCATCAGAGGGGGTCCGCAACTTGGACGTCCTCCTCGACCCACAGCTGACTTTAGAACATCATTTGTTGGCTGTGGTGAGGGGGGCGTTTGCCCAGGTTCGCCTGGTGCACCAGTTGCGGCCCTATCTGGAAAGGGAGTCCCTACTCACAGTCACTCATGCCCTCATCACCTCGAGGTTTGACTGCTGCAATGCTGTCTACATGGGGCTACCTCTGAAGCTCGTTTGGAATCTACAAATTGTGCAGAATGCAGCCGCGCGAGCAGTCATGGGCTTACCCAGACGTGTCCATCTCTCTCCAACACACCGGAGTCTGCATTGGCTACCGATTGGTTTCTTGACCCGATTCAAAGTGTTGATTATGACCTACAAAGCCCTACGTGGCATTGGACCAGATTACTTGCAGGACCGCCTCCTGCCACATGAGTTCCAGTGACTGGTTAGGTTCCACAGAGCCGACCTTCTCCAGGTCCCGTCAACTAGACAATGTCGTCTGGCAGGACCCAGGGGAAGAGCCTTATCTGGGGGGGCCCCGGCCCTCTGGAATCAGCTCCCCTTGGAGATTCGCACTAACACCCCCCCCCCCGGCCTTTCATAACAGTCTAAAAGACCCATCTATGCCACCAAGCTTGGGGTTATTAGATTCTCCCCCCTGGCCAATGAATTTATATTGTGTTTGTTCATTGAATGGTTATGTATGTATTTTAATTGGCTCTTTAGTTTTTTAGTTGTAACTGAATTGTAATTATTTGGCATTCAATATATATTGTCTTTTTTATATGTTGTAAGCCACCCCAAGTACTCGCAGGGGGCGGCATATAAATCCAATAAATATAAACCTATGAAAGAGAGACCCCGACCTGGCTCCCCTGTCCGGCTTGTGGCTGCTGCTGGCCCAGAGGGAAGGGTGGGCTGGTGCTGGGGGCGTTAAATCCACTTGCTCTTTTGCAGTTCTACGGGCAGCCATTTTTCCATGCTGGGGATCGGAGATATTGTGATGCCAGGCCTCCTGCTTTGCTTTGTTCTGCGTTATGACAACTACAAAAAACAAGCGAACGGAGATTCTTGTGGCACAGCAGGACCCGGGAACATTTCTGGCCGGATGCAGAAAGTCTCCTATTTCCATTGCACTCTCATCGGATACTTTGTAGGTAAGAGGAAAGGACAGTTGGAAACGGCTGGGGCAGCTGTGGATCCCTCCACAGAAAGAATACGCTTCCCTCTTTAACCGTCTTCATAGCGTTGTCCTGAATCTCACCCTCTCACAAACTGCCCAGTTGGGTTTGCTGTTGTTCATAATTTAGGGTGGTTTATGATTCTTTTCCAAGTACAAAACAAAGCAAAGAAACTCTTAAAACTCTTATAGGTTGATCAAATCTTAACCTATGCACATATAGGTTGTCCACAATTGGGTGTGGGATATTGGTTGTCGAGAGAGTAGACATTAAGTGAAACATCACATTACTGCTTTGCTTAACAACCACAATGCTGGCCCTCTCAGTTGCTGCTGTTTAGTGATCTCAGGGGTCATTAAGCGGATGGAGTTCCAGGTGCGGGACATATCTGGGCAGGGGACAAACGTTGGAAGTGCTGTGGACAGTCTTCTCGCCTCAGATTGAAGGTCCTCCCTGCTAATTGTCGGCCCCTGAACAGAGAAGCCAGTGGCTTGTCCTTCAAAGGCTCCTTCCACTCCCTGAAATCCACATTGAGTGTATTATGTTTATGAAAACGACCCAAGTGCATTGCTCAAGGCACAAGGGTGTAAGCTGGCTGACCTTCGGCCTCTTTGCTCCACCCTGGGCAGGAAGCAGTGGCCCACCACTTCTGCAAACTCTTGCCAGGAAACTGGCAGGGACTTGACCAGGCAGTCGCCGGAGCCAAAAAATGACTCAAAGGCACAAAAATATACACACACATACGGCTTTACATGTGTCCCCACGCTCCTTACCCACCCACATTGCCCTTCTCTTCTGGCACTGAAAATCTTCCTTGATGAAATCCAAACAAGAGTTTTAGGGCTAATACGGATAGTCGGCCTGTGGCCGTTTCCCCCACCCCCCATGACACCCCATAGAAAGCCTTGACTTCCCTGGGGAAACTGGCAGATTGCAGATGGTGATTACAGGGTTGCGCAATGGATTGCCAAGTGCCCAAATAACAATCAATTTTTTTGCAGGGGAAGTTGGAACATTTTGTGATGGTCAGACCATAAAGCCCCCTTTCTGAGGCATTGTTAATCTGAACCTCATTCAAATGACACCGTTTTTGTGGAAATAGGGAGAGATGGGGAAATAGCCGTGTAAACCTGTATGTATTTTTGTGCCTTTGAGTCATTTGTTGGCTCCGGTGACTGCCTGGACAAGTCCCTGCCAGTTTCTTGGCAAGAGTTTGCAGAAGTGGTTTGTCATTTGCTTCCTGCCCAGGGTGGAGCGAAGAGGCCGAAGGTCAGCCAGATTACAGCCTCGTACCTTGAGCAATGCACTAGGTTCATTTTCATAAACATAATGCGCTCAACGTGGATTTCTAAATAGTTTCCAAATGGGATTTCTGGCAGTTCAGATGCAGAAGGAGAGCTGGGTCTTCAGTTCCCTGTATAATTGGCAGAAAACCTCTTTGTCATTGTAACAGCCCAGGGCTTGCCGCTTCCTGCCAGCTTTCCCAACCATTCGATTGTAGGAAGCCAGCAGGAAATTGCCCAGCCTAATGGCATTCCCATAACAATGGCACACCCATACTGCCTGGACTGCCATGGCTAAGCAAAGCAGTCACGTTTTATGATAGTGTTGCTTAGTGACGGCATTCCCGGGCCCGACTGCCATGATGGATTGAAGAGCAGTCTTTTCAAACAAATGTAGAAGAGGATTTATGCTGGGCATTCGAAGTAGAATAACTGAATTCATGAAGTATGGTAGCTTGAAGTTTTTTCTTTAGCTTTTTTTTAAACACGAGGTTTTCTAATAGACATGTAGTCATCGCCTTATGAGCATAATTGAGCCCAACATTTATGTTGTTAAGTGAGTTTTGCTCCATTTTACGACTTTTGTTGCCACAGTTGTTACATGAATCACTGCAGCTGGGGAACCCGGTTATTAAGTGAATCAGGCCTTCCCATTGGCTTCCCTTGTCAGAAGGTGATGACATGGCCCTGGCACACAACAACGGTCATAAATATGAATGAGTTGCCCAGCCTCTGAATTTTAATCCCAGAATTATGGGAAAGCTGCAAAGATCTTGTCCCTGTGAAAAAAACGTCATAGGTCACATTTTTCAGTGCCTTTGTTAACTTTGAACAGTCACTAAACAAACTGTCGTAAGTCAAAGATCACCTGTATGGCCACCTATATTTTAAACTAGTTTTAAGCATATAAGCTATCTGAGAAATGTAATTTTGGAGCCATTATTAACTCTCGGAAGCTTTTTAATTTTTAACTGGCAGCAAAGTTGGCCGGGGAATTCTGGGACTTGACACCCACAAATCTTAACGTTGCCAAGGTTGGAGCTCTTCTGTCCCAGGCCGCCTAGGGATAGTAGGTTTCTCCAGGGGTTGAATCTGCTGAGTAAAAACGAGCCTCTTCCAGCAGTGAATGTCCTTGCCTCCTTTGCAGGGCTCTTGACAGCAACCGTGGCGTCTCGCATCCACCGGGCAGCCCAGCCAGCTCTGCTGTACCTGGTGCCCTTCACCTTGCTGCCACTCCTCACTATGGCCTACTTAAAGGTAAGTGGGGCAGAATGAGGACCAGCTGCGGGAGCAGGGGGATCCAACCTGACAGCTTTTAATACTTGTGGACTTCAACTCCCAGAGTCCCTTAGCCAGCAAAGCAAAACTGGCTGAGGAATTCTGGGAGTTGAAGTCCACAAGTCTTAAAGTTGCCACGGTTGGAGACCCCTGCTTTGGAGAGTTTGATCTGTAGCCACAGAAGCAGCTGGTTCCTAGAAGGGTCTGTACAGTGGATACCTCTCCTTACAAACATAATTCGTTTCGTGATCAGGTTCTTAAGTAGAAACGTTTGTAAGAAGAAGCAATTTTCCCCATAGGAATCAATGTAAAAGCAAATAATGTGTGAGATTGGGAAAACCACAGGGCGGGTGGAGGCCCCGTTTCCTCCTAGGAGATTCCTAGAGAGGCACCACGAAGGCTTCTTCCCGCCTTTTCTGGCCCTGTTTCCTCCCAGGAGATTCCTAGAGAGGCCCACGGAGGCTTCTCCCCCGCCTTTTCCGGCCCTGTTTCCTCCCAGGAGATTCCTAGAGAGGCCCCACAGAGGCTTCTCCCTGCCTTTTCCGGTTACAGTTTTGGAGGCTCGGGTGTATAAGTGGAAAATGGTTCCTGAGAAGAGGCAAAAAAATCTTGAACACCCGGTTCTTATCTAGAAAAGTTTGTAAGAAGAGGCCTTTTAGGTAGAGGTACCACTGTAGTTCCTGCTTGAAAAAGGGGAAATGCACTTGTGCCTGAAAGGACTGTGATCTTAAACCATTATTTTTAGGTTAAGTTTTAAATATATCTGCCTGCGATTGCTTGAGACTGCCCACTGCCTGAAATCTTAACTCCTCAACTAATGCATACATGTTAAATATCTTTACTTCCTTCTTGAATCCTTCTTGCTATTAACGATTCCCGGCTTAATTGTCTGTGAGATAAGGAGAGAGTCCCTGGCTGGAAGCCAAAATCAATTAGGAAAATTCCTTTGACATGTTTCTGTCATTCTGTACAAACTTACAGTTCTCCGTGGATTTTTTTCCAGACGATGGGATTACTTTACGATGAGCTTACATGAGTTCGAACAGTCTGCAAGCAAAGTATTCCTTGAACCCTGTTGCTGGCACATCCAGCCATGATTGCAAACGTTGTTCACCACGCCCACTTCCCCTCAGAACATCCCTTATATACTGACAGGGCATGGCCAAGTGTCCTATAGATCGACTAACGCCAGGAACCCCTTTTCAGATAATCATGTCTACACCTAGTCCTCCTGACCCTTGCATCAAACAGGGGGTCCTCCTCCTCCTTCTCCTCTGATTCCCCATCGTCCTCTGACTCACTCAATCCCATAACCAGGGGTCCCTGGTGGGTCCTCAGTCTCTAGCACACTCTCACTCTCAGAACGCGGGCAGAAGATACCAAGACCCCCGTCTCAGGGGCCTCAAAATCTGTGACCAGCTGAGCTGGACATAACCACTCACAACACCACTAGGATGGTAATATCGTTCTGTATGCCTTGGGATATATGCTGCTCCAAAAAATAAAGGGAACACTCCAAGAATACATCCTAGATCTTTTTTTTTTTCCTGGGGTATAAATTTTTTATTGTTTTTCACACCTTACAGAGATTCCAATTTACATACTTCAAATTAAAATATAATACAATACAATATCAAATGCCAAATTCTTAGTCAAATTAATCAATTTTTTCTAATTATATATCCAATTTATTCTGTTATATATCATTCATCCTGTGCTACCTCCTTTCCAAATGCTATCATCCGGATTTTACATATTGTTCTTTGCTTTCATTTGTATTTAATAAAGTGCTATAGCTATCTATATTTCTCTTGGCTATAGATTATGTGAATAGTGCTTTCTTTTTTTCTTTTTTCTTTTTTCTTCTTTCCTTCCTGGGTTTTTAAAGAGCAGCAAATTCGGATATTTCTATTGTTAAGTGCAGCTATGATAAAATGAGGATATTTCAAATGAAAGCAGGAATGGGTTTACTAAGAACGCTAGAAAGGGACTGAAGCACGATGGCACAGTTATGAAAAATAGCAAATAGCCAAGAGAACCCATCCTAGGTCTGAATGAATGAAATATTCTCACTGAAGAATTTGTTCTGTACAAAGTTGAATGTGGACTACAGCAGGTGAAATGGACTGTCAATCAGTGTTGCTTCTTAAGCGGACAGTTTGATTCCACAGAAGTTTGATTGACTTGCAGTTATATTGTATTCTTTGAGTGTTCCCTTTATTTTTTTGAGCAGTGTATTAGTGCATTGAGCAGTGCATGGCCACAGAAGCATCTTTGGACAATGCTGGCTAACTCAGCTAAGAATTGGAGATGGGCACCCTGCCCTAGAGCAGTGATGGCGAACCTTTTCAACACTGAGTACCCAAACCGGAATGTGCATATGCTCATGCCAGAGCACTGGAAACCCAGAGACCAGCTGGCCAGTGCAAGCATGCACACTGGCCAGCTGGTCTTCAGGTTTTGGGTGCAAAGACCATCTGGCTGGCATGCATGTGCATACTGGAAACTGGAAGAGCAGCTGGCGATGGTCCACGTGCCCACAGAGGGCTCTGCATGCCATCTCTGGAACACATGCCATAGATTGGTTATCATGGCCCGAGAGCAATGATGGTGAACCTAGGGCACGGGTGCCACTGGTGGCACATGGAGCCGTATCTGCCAGCACGTGAGCCATTGCCCTAGTTCAGCTCCAACGTGCATGTGTGTGCCGGCCAGCTGATTTTTGGCTCTGGGAGGGCGTTTTTACCTCCTCCAGCTCCAGGAAAGCCGTTGGAGCCTGGGGAGGGCAAAACACAAGCCTACTGGGCCCACCAGAAGTTGGGAAACAGGCCATTTCCAGCCTCCAGAGGGCCTCCAGGGGGTGGAAGAAGCAACTGCTTTCACCCTCCCCAGGCATTGAATTATGGGAGTGGGCACTTGCAGTGTCCTGTGGCTGCAATTTGTGTTGGGTTTTTTGCCCATTTCCAACAACAACCAAAAGAAAGTATATTCAGGAGAACAGATTTGAACTAACAGCTATATTTTTCTCCTAACAACTGCCCTAAAAACAAACATAAAATTCAGTCTGCTCACCTGGGTGCTTGAGTATTCGACCCTCAATAACTCACAGTTAATTTCTGGTTGCACTTGTAAGAAACACCTATATAATACTAAAAGCCAATACAGGAAAATGTCATTAATTCAGAATGATCATAGGCTGCCTTTGAGACCATTCTGGGCAAAACATAAGACAGCGAAGTCTCCTTTTAACACAGGGATGCCCATTAAATTTAAACTGGTGTAAATCTTTTGGTGATTACAGGATTTTTATCTCATTTCTGTCAACGTATACAAATACATGATTGATGCAAATGATATAAAATATAACGGATGTAATTATGCACATTGGACAAATTACATGGATTTTGGAAATGGTGGATTGGAGACTAAAACGTTGTCCATCTGAACTCTTCTAAAGGGTGGGTGGCTGGAGATTTGATTTCTCCTGCGTGTTGACCTGTGGCTGAAAAACGTCCCTGGCTTAGCTACCACCCACTCAGCAAATACTCAGCGTTACAACAGTGCTGGAGGAAGGAGACGTCACAGTCGTCTGCCCTTGAATAAGGGTCCCCATGGTCACATAATCGTGATTTCAATGCTCCAGACAAACAATGGGGAAGCTGGCAGGAAGTTACAGGTCACAAGCATGAGTGTGCAGGAGTTGCTTAGTAGCTAGAACAGACATCTTAAGGTTTGACATAGTCCTGCCATTATAGCAATGGAGTTGCTGTTTCAAATGAGAATCATTAACCAAGGATTCTCTACGCTTCTTGCAACCTACCCACTTTAACTCTAAGTCAAGGGTCCACAAACTTGGCAACTTCAAGACTTGTGGACTTCAACTCCCAGAATTCTCCAGCCAACATAACTTGGGAGTATAATTCTAGGAGTTGAAGTCCACAAGTCTTGAAGTTGCAAAGTTTGAAGGCCTTGGCTCTAAGTGAAGCTGTAGGATTTCATCATGGAGCATCACGAACCACAGGGCCCAAAATATAAAGGACGTTGAAAGGCAAAATGTACTAAAGGTTGTGAGGCCTCTGGGGCCATTTTCTTAGAATAAACCTGGTCTTTTTAGGATGGCGGGTGAGAATGAGCCATTCCTGATGCCTCCCAGGGCAGCATGTGCAATTTTCTACTCCGTCTGGAGCTCATGAGATGTTCTGCTCGGCTTCTTGGCTAAAATGGCCCTTTAGATCCTTGGTCCCCAGGCATTTCCCTCCAGAGGTTCACACCAGCCCTTTGCATGGGGCAGAGTCTGAAATTTATTGATTGCCTCTGCAGTGGGTTCTGCCTTCTGCCCCTGCCAGCCTTTCTTAAGAGGAATTCTGTGAAAAATACTTCATAGCAGGCCAGGAATTATTGTCCCTTAGTGCAGGGGTTGTGCGCAGGCACATGTGCAAGGGAGTGCGTGGGTATGGGTGGGCACGCACATCCTTTTGGCACACTGGCCTAGATACTGATATTTAAATATAGATCTTTTTAATATTGATATTTTATTATGTTTTATTAATCTAGGTCAAATGTTAATATTTATTTATTAGAGTTGGAAGGGCCCTTGTAGATCATCTAGTCCAACCCCCTGCTGGTTCAGGAGACCTTATGCCACTCTAGACAGATGGCAGTCCAATCTCTTCTTGAAGGTCTCTAGTATTGGAGCATTCACAATGTCCACTGGCAGGCCGTTCCACCGGTTGATCACTCGGACCGTCAAGAGGTTCTTCCTTATTTCCAGGTTGAGTCTCTCCTTCCATCCGTTGCTCTTGGCCTGGCCCTCTAGTGCCCTGAAAAACAGCTTGAGCCCCCTCCTCTCTGTGGCAGCCCCTCAAGTATTTGTAGACTGCTGTCATGTCCACCCTGCCCTCCTCTTCCTTAGACTAGCCAGGCCCAGTTCCTGCAACTTTTCCTCGTATGTTTGAGTTCCCAGCCCCCTTATCATTCTGGTTGCTCTCTTATATACACATTGTATCTATACAACCTGTACATTGCTAGTGCACATCTGATACGCCGTACACTAAACAACCCGGTCTCTTTCGCAGGGCGATCTGCGACGCATGTGGTCGGAGCCCTTCCACTCAAAGTCCAGCAGCTCACGGTTCTTGGAGGTATGATGGAGCGGACGGACGGACAGCGGCCAAACTTCTGCCTGGTCCTGTTTTGACCCACAGCTTGCTTGCCAGTGCCTGAGGCTGGGCTGGGACTTTGGAGCATTGCCAGTTGGTGGAACTTGTACAGATGGACTTGCTGTCTTTCCAGGAGGAGAGGGGCAGAGCTGGAGACCCCCTGCCTGGCTCCCTTCTCCCCCCCGGACCCCCTCCCGTTTACAACTCAGTGCCAGACCACCTGCTGTTCTTGAGGGGTTCAGCAGGAGGAGGCAGCAGCTGGGTCAGAAAACTTGGCAGCACCACTGCTGAGCCATTGAGGGGCTTGTGAACACTACGAGGAAAAATGGCCACAGCACTTGGGAGTTTCCTGGAAAAACCCACCAGTACTTTGGATCCTGTTTTTCTGTTGGACTCGAGTTTCGGAAAGAACTGAATTCCTTCTCTCACTCGCCTCTCTCTCTCTCTCTTTCCTCCCTGCGGTGTGCGGTGACCTACAACACCCGCAGACATTGATTGACTTCTCGCAGTTATTACACCAGATTAAAAACTTTGTTGTAACGAGTTACATTTCCACCCGGATATCATAATGCAGTGAATAAGAGCACCACACACACACAGATACACACACACTCACTCCTACACTCCTCCTCCTCCTTTTATACATCCCTACAGACATATGCACATACAGCATTGTACATGTGTGTGGACCCACACAAAACACAGACCCACTCACACTGCAAGGGGTAAACTCTGCTAGGATCATGCTTTGTAGAGGGGCTTGCTGTAATTTTGAGCATGTAGAGCAGTTGACAATGGCTTTCTTGTATATGGATCTGCAAACAGCCCTGTGACGCCCCCCCTTTTCCTCTCCCCCCCCCACCAGTGGCGCCTCCAGCCTCGTTTTCTTTTAAAGGTGTAGTATGTTGTACTGAATGTCCTCCTGGATTTTAGGGAATTTTCCTTTTTTTGATTTGCAATCAATGTAGCAAACTTAGGGGAGGAAGAAAGACGAAGGCCTTCCCTTCCGGCCCCCGTTTTGTTTGTGGGTTTGTTTTTTTACAACTTGTCCATTACCGTTTTTAGTAGCGCTCTTCTTGACTTAATGCATGTATTATAGCAGCTGTTGTCTTCGTGTGTTCTGATCATAGTAATGTATGACTTGTAAATACATTTTTTCTATTTTCTATTTTTTGGTAATTTCTTTTGCATTGTTTCATTAAGTGTGTTGTATTTCTCCCCGTTACCCAGTGTTTAAAAGTGGGGGACCCCACCCTCTGCTGTTGTGATGGTCAACGTTTATGATGACTACTTTGTACCTGGGAGTCTCTTAAAAACAAAGGACTTTTCTAAACAAATTGTCCAGGTTCTGTTGTGTTAACTGTGACAGATCAACCGTTTCAACGTTTCCCGGCATCGTAATCTTTTTCTGGTCAAAAGGAGAGTTTCTGGTTTTCTATAGGTTTATGCCTGTAAAATCTCAAATCCCAGGAGGTTACAGGCCTTTCCTAGGCTTGTTTTTAATAAGAAGTTGGACCTGAGATGCTTTATTGACCTTCAATCATACATGAACAGCCACCTCCCAGCATGCAACTATCCCTCATTGTTTCCTTTCTCAGCCAGTTCCATGTTGCTTGCATGTCCCATTGGAGAACTTCCTGGAAGCATCTGGTTTAGGTGCCTGCAGGAGAAGGCGTGGTGGACCCCACTCACTTGATCCAATGGATCCTGCTCCGGTTTAGGAGGCACCTTGGGAAAAGTGCCACACGAAGACAATTCTTAAATTAAAGGAGCCTCAGGCTTCCCTCAAGAAGTTGTGGGTGTCCCACCACTGGTGGCTTTTCAAGAACAGACTGGCCATCCATTTAAAGGTGAAGGTGTTTCCACCCTTAGGAACTTTTAAGACGTATGGCCTCCGACTCCCAGAATTCCCCAGACGGCACAGTCTTACATTTCCAAGAATGAATCCCCCCAGTAGAGCAGAGATGTTTTCAAACTTGGCAACTTTATGGACTTCAACAAGTCCACAAGTCTTAAAAGTAGAGGGCCTCCTGCTTCAGCAAGGGTTTCACTGGTAGACCTCCAAAGTCTCTTCCAACTCTTGTTATTCTCCGTTCTGTATGTTTTATTTCAGCTTTTCTCCATCATGGAACTAGCAGGCTATCCTACATCCATCCCGGCCCTGACCGCTCTTAAGAGCGGCTGGACTTCTAAAGACGGCTGCTTCTGTTATCTTTATATGCGGTCCAGGTCAAAGGTCAGAGCATGTTGAGAAATTTTTGTTGTAAACAAATCCAGGACTTCTGTAATTTCCAAACAAATCTAGCTCTTGTACCGTGCATCAAAGACTCACAGTTTATCTTGGTGTAGTTGACTCATTGGAGCCGATCCTAAGAATTCCTGCACATTTCTCACACTCAATGAATCCGGCCGACCTCTGCTTGTATATCTTTCATGTTTGCTTGCTTTAAACTTGTTCTTCAGCCAGTTTCACTATTTGAAGAGCAGAGAGAGAGACCTTTGGAAAAGGAGCCACCTCGGAACGGAAGTTCACTTTGCATTTGTTCAAGTCACACGGTAGGAATTCACTTCCAAATACAGATTCTCTTAAAAGCGTTTCATTTGCAGCCGCTGTGCATTTGCAGGTGTGACAGCTGTGAAGGTGCTTGCAGGTTGCAAGATTTTTTTGTAAAAAAAATACAGGTGACGAAATCCTTCTCTGACTTCCGGTTTACTAATTTTGCATACTGGATTGTTGCACCCCCCTCCTTCCATACACCACCACCCCTGACCTACAAAAGTCTTGGTGGGTCCAGGCTTGAATTTTGAAAATCCCTCCTGAAATCCCCAGGGTTCTTTGCAGTTGAAAGTTCCTGTCGCTTTCAATCATTTTTTAAAATTCTTAGAAATCATTTTCTCACTTTCAATGATAGTGATGTAATCACTCGTATTAAAACCCATTTTGGTGCTTCTAGGAGAATTTACCTATTTGCAAGGAGAATTGACATATATTGTGGGTTATGAGACAATGTGAGGAACATTTTGAAGCCACGATGACCATTTGTTGGGCTTTTGTGGCTCGAGGGCTGGGAATTGGCAGGCAGAAGCCACAGCAGGTAAAAGGCCTGGAAGCCTGCAATGATATCTTGGTGTCAATCCACCTTCCTCCTGGAGGGTCTTTTGATGCGCTGCGATGGGTTGACTGGGATTTTCATGGCGCAAGAAGCGCATATGTGGTGTTTTATTTTGCTCTGCTCAGACCATGCCTTTCTATAAAATATCCCCAATGTACGCATATTTTTAAACCATACTTTTTAGAAGTCATATTTTTACAAGTCCGTTAAAAAGCAGCTCCAAAGTGGATGCTTATACTTGTACTATAATTAACATCCCAGCATCTTATAAAGTATATATTAATTTGTGCTTGTGGCTCTAATTTATTTAATGAGATGTGTCGGAATTATATGTCATGGAGGCACTGATTATCAGTGTCTGGTTTCTTCAAATCCATTTAAAAATGTTTTCATTTCTGATCCCTTAAAAGAGAAAAAAAAAGGGAGGCAACATTATTATACAGGCAGTCGATGCTGGGTTGTATTATATCAAATTACACATTTCGCTTTCTATTTAAAACTGTTCTCGTTTTCTGCTTTGAATTGGCTCTGTGGGAGGAAACAAAAGGCTCACTTCATGTTCTCCCACCAGGGCTGCAAAATGACTAGAAACTGGTGGCTTTTTTTCTTACTCTCTTGGCAAGATCCAGGCCTCCTTCCACCACAATTTTAGCCAGGACTTGAGTCTGAACAGAAGCCTGGAGTAGCAGAAAGCTCTTCTCCTAAGAGGCCCTTATCCTAAGAAAAGATGCGAGAGTCCCCTTGCAGGTGCCAGCTGGAGTGGGCAGCGCTGGAGCCAGAGATGGCTCTGCTAAGCCCTGCCAGTCGGAGATATCTTAGTGGCCAGAAGTCTCCGGCAGGGTCTTCTCCTCTGGATTGAATCCCCGCTTGTTGGCTCTTGCCCAACCCATTGCCTTGCCCAGCACTGCGTCAGCTACCAAATTTTTTATTACCATACTGGCTGTGGCTTATGCATTTTCTTTCAACATCTTTCAGTGCAAATTGGGTGTTCTGGGGTGCAGCTCCATTTTCGCTACCCCACTGTATTCCCCTCCACACACACCCGTCCAGGCCGCAGCCCACTCCTGATTATTTACTATACGGAGTATATGTACACACACGCACGCACAGCTCTTCTAAAATTATACACATTCAACCTCATTTACTGCGATAGGAAAAACATACCCAGAGCCCAGAAGGGGGCAAAAAATATCAAAATTTTGTTACCAGTACTGCGTACCTGACAGTACCTGTAGGAGCCCACCACTGGTCAGATGTCAGCTCTGCCGGCCTCTCAGGATTCCAGGGTGGCTGGACAGATGACCATGGAGAGAGCCAGGAGGTCTAACAAGATCACAGTCCCTGGTTTTTTATTCCCAGCATGTATCATCCCTCAAGGATGACCCACGTTTTGCCAAGGAAGCAAGAGAAGTTTGCCTTCAGCAGCTCTCCAACCCTTGGCGATCCCACCCTTGTGTCTTTTAAGACTTGCTCTACAAGGTGTTGTCTGGGCGCTGACGTATCGAGAACCGAGGAAGTCCCAAGGGTGAGCCTCAGTGGTGCAGTGGTTAGAGGGCAGTACTGCAGGCAATTTCTGCTGATCACCGGCTGCCAGCAGTTTGGCAGATCCAATCCCACCAGGCTCCAGGTTGACTCAGCCTTCCATCCTTCTGAGCTGAGGTGGGCTGCTAAGGTGCAACGGTGAGATGTGCTCACCCCCGGAGTCCAGCGCAATTCTGCTACTGCACCTGGGCAGGTAGCGAAATCATGCGCGGACACACAGGGGCGCCGGTGGCTGCCCAGGTGCAGTAGCAGAATTGCGCTGGACTCTGCTAGCACTCAGAGCCACGGGGGCGAGCACACGTCACCGTTCCGCCTTAGCAGCCTACCTTTGCTTCCGAGGTGGGTCAAGTGAGGACCCCGATTGTTGGGGGCAAGAGGCTGACTCTCCATAAACTGCTTGGAAAAGCACTGTGAAGCGGCATATAAGTCTAAACGTTGTTGCTATGATCCTTGAAGAGCTGTGGAAATGTAAGCAGCAGAAGCAACAGCAGCAACAACAACACATTTTGTTCACTTGCTTAAACATTTTTGCTAAATAGTTTTGATTCAGAAGCTCATAATTTTCTTTTCTTGTGGTGTAACCGTACAGGTAGCCCTTAAAACTGAATTCAGGCTGCTAAGCAATGCAGTTCTTAGGCAAATCATGGGATCAGACTCAAATGTTTTGACTGTTTATACCACAGTTAAGTCGATCGCCGTGCTCATTAATCACACAATTACTTAACAAATCCGCCTTCCCTGATTGGCTGCTTGTCAGAAGCCGGCTGGGAGGGTCCCAAACTGACCACAAGGTGACGCAACCATCACAGTGCGAGCGCCTAAGTTGTGATGACGTGGCCGCCAAATTGATGTTAAGAGCTGTAATTTCAAATTGTTTTCTGAATCGTTAGGGGAGTGATGAGAGCTACCCGTAGCTGTATGTTCTTGGGATGAAAGGACAGACGGACGGAGATCCTCAATGGCCCAACATCTTCCTGGGCTCGATAGGATCTCCTCCACCTGCTGACGTCTTCCACTTACGATGGGCGAAAAGTTTGATCCCAAGCTTGTGCTAGTTACTAATCCTGGAATGGTGCATTTTGAAGTTTCTTTTTATCCCCATCTGAAAAGACCCAATTTTACCTGCAATATCTTTATCAAGCTTTAAAACAGGTGTCCTCAAACTTGGCAACTTTAAGACTTGGGGACTTCAACTCCCAGAATTCTCCAGCCAGCATTAAAGCATCAAACTTGGCATCTTAAACTTGCTAAGTTTGAGGAGCCCTGATTTAAATGGCTACCTGAGTTGAATACTGCTCTAGAGGCAACCCTTTCCAAGCAAGAGATAACTTATATCACTATCAAAAGTTAAAGATTAACCAAAGTTAACTTTGCCCCCTGGAGGAAACGCTCTACAACAGTGATGGTGAATCTTTGGTTCGCGTCCATCCGTTGACTTCAACTTCCAGAATATGTTGGGGAAAGCAAATTGAAATTAACAAAAGAAAAGAGCTCCAAGCTGGAAACTAGAAAACTGCGAGTTCTCACCGTCCTGCCTTAGGCAGGAAAGCCGGCCAGGTGAGTTTGGGCCAGTTAAATTTCAGAGAAATTCTCAGACAAAAACTCCTGGCAGGGAAACCACTTGGGGGGGTGGGGGCAAGGCCCAGTAAGAGTCTCCCCTTCCTCTGGGAAGCCTCAGGGGACACCCCTCCTGCTTTGGGGTTCTAGCATACAAGAGGCTGGACCCTTTGAAGGTAGAAAAAGGACCGGGATGAAACCAAAGATACAACAAACTGTCAGTGCTCAAATTTAATAGCCCATGGTGATTGCATCAAGGAGGCCCCCTGCGTGTGGGGTGGAGGAAACTTGGCTTTGAGGCACAAACGAGGCACTTGGGACCCTTTAACGGCTACGGTTTGCTCTGCCACCAACACCAGAAACTTTTCAAAGGTCCGTTTCAGTTGATTTGGGTCGCTTCCCAAATTCCCGATTAATGTCTTTATCTCCCTGGTCTGTTTCCCCAACAACCCGCTTACTTGCAGATGTCCCTGAAGACAGAGAGAAGCTGCACTTGGGCAGGTGTGGCCTCCACCAGAATCTGTGTGGTCCATGATAGAGTAGACCTTGGCAAGAGCTAGAACAGTGATGGCGAACCTATGGCACGGGTGGCACGTGGAGCCATTGCCCTAGCTCAGCTCCAGTGTGCATGTGTGTGCCGGGCAGCTGACGTTTGGCTCACACAGAGGCTCTGGGAGGGCATTTTTGGCTTCCAGAGAGCCTCCAAGGGGATGGAGGAAGGCTTTTTTATCCTCCAGGGAAGCCTTTGGAGGGCGAAATACGAGCCTGCTGCACCCACCGGAAGTTGGGAATCAGGCCGTTTCCAGCCTCCTGAGGGCCTCTGGGGGGCGGTGGGAAGCTGTTTTCACCCTTCCCAGGCACTGATTTACGAGTGTGGGCAATCGCGCAGGTGTGATAGCATGTGCCCACGCGCTTTTGGCACCTGAGGGGAAAAAAAGTTTCGCCATCGCTGACCTAGAGGTCTTTGGCAATTGCGGGATACGAGGCATTTGTGCAGCCCCCTCTCAGGTCCTCCTTCCCCTGCTTGTTCCAGGTGCTTCTTCTCAACCTCCACTGGAGACGGGATCATGAACGGAGTGGGAGGCCCAGCCGGTCTCCTCCATGGCGAGCCAAGGGGCTTAAGCCAGTCCCTGACCTCTTCAGCGGCCTCTGCAGTGGTCCTCCCCTTCAGCCTCGATAGGCTTTCAGCAGCTGCCCCGCTATCACCAACCTCTGGATCTCGCTGGTTCCCTCGTAGATCTCGGTTATGCGGGCATCTCGATAGTGGCGCTCGGCCGGCATCTCTGTCACGTAGCCCATGCCGCCCAGGATCTGGATCGCCTGGAAGGAAAGCATTGGTTCTGGCACGGGTGGGAGAATGGAGGCAGCTCTCCTGCAAACCTGGCCGGTCTCTCCGTTATTATTATTATTATTATTATTATTATTATTAAACTTTCATTGTCCAGGGCAGAAGTCTAATTGCCCCAAGCCTGGTGGTACAGTATGAATCTCTGGGGGGAGCTGATTCCAGAGCCCCCCCCCCCCCCCACAGAGAAGGCTCTTCCCCTAGGCCCTGCCAAGCAACATTGTCTAGTTAACAGGACCTGACCGATCGCTGGGACTCATGCAGCAGAAGGCAGTCCGGCAAGTGTTCTGGTCCGATGCCATGTAGAGCTTTATAGTATGAATATTATATACTGTATAATATACACTTTGTCTCTATATTTATTCTGTGAGCCGCCCTGAGTTTTTGGAGAAGGGCAGCATACAAATCAATAATAATAATAATAATAATAATAATAATAATAATAATAATAATAATAATAATAATAATAATATGCTTGCAGATAGTATTAATCCCCAGATTTTGCCAGGATCTTCCGGCATTACAAGACAGAAACACAACTCACCTGCTGCTGCTGGTTGGCCAGTGAACTTTTCCTGAAAAAAATTGCAGCGTCCAGAACTCACTCACCTGGTGGGAGATGAAAGTTGCAGCCTCGGATGCCGACAGTTTGGCCATGGCGGCTTCCTAGGGAGAGAAAGCAGAGAAGCTGCCTGGCACGGCCATCCCTGGGAGGCTCAGGGCGCAAGTATGACATGTGTGTCACCAGTAACACGCCAGGCCCCCAGACCCTCCGGAAGCCGTGTGAGAGGTCTTGTACTTGGCGGGGCCTCTGAGGCTTCCAAAAACCATGCAACTTCTCTTTTTTTTCGGTGTTCTGCTTGGGCCTGGTTGGATCGGGATGAAGGAGCACCCGCTCGCAGAAAATTCAAACCAAACGCATCTCTAATTAAAAATGATTTGCTCAAAACAAGGTCAGGCTTTTAATTCATGTCAGCAGCGTTCCTGGATCAAATTGTTTAATAGATAAGGAGCAAGCTGCGAGCCAAATCCAATTACGTCATTTCTAAATTTTCTAACGTCCTTTTAAACATACTCAAGAAAGCTGCATCTCTGCAAGATTAACCTAAAGGAATAATAGCAGTTTTCCAGCAAAGCATTTCTGGAACCCCGGATCTAGGACCCACACCATTAACAAACATTGATTCTCCACAGCCCTTTCCCCATAAATCCTCACTTATATACTGTCTAGGTGTGGCCGACTGTTTCCTAGAGATATTCAATGTCTAGACTTTCTTCCATGGAGATTCACTTTCTAGAACTTTTCCCATAAAGATATTCCTGCCTGCTTCGTGACCTTGTGCCCATGCTGTGCCTGGGCCACTGTGTGCCATAGTACCAGTGGTTCGCCATCACCGCTATAGGCACTCACGGGCTATTTTCTAGGCTGCCCAGGAGATGCTCCAGTTGATAAAGACGGAGGTTACCTTTGTGTAGGGCTTTCCATCGTCACTCAAGGCGGCTGCTCTCCAGGTCAGCAGGCGAGCCCCCTCCAGCGCCACAGCCATGTCAGCCAGCTTAAACTAGACACAGAAGGGGTGGGTGGGTTACCAAGAAGCCACGGGAGTCTAGTCCTGTATCAACTCTAGTTAGGAGACCACCCGACCTTGGCTCAGTGTTTATCAATTATTTTCCATTGCGCCCCCCACCCCCCCAGGAAGAAGTAAACATTTCGTGCACACACACCCCAACTCTCCGCCAGGATGATTGTTTGCAATATTCAGCACGTTTTCTCTGAAAAAACTCAAGCGGCTTATCAGGGTGATTGGGGTATAATGTGTTTAAGTGACGCCTTAATTTATTTGGCTTCATGCTGTCCACTGCCAACATTTTTAGACAGTCAACATCCTGGTCTTTCCTCGTCTCCCACCGTAGTCACAATGCAGCCAAGCACTACATACGCTTCGTCATATTTCCTTGTCTTAGTTTTCGTGAGACTTACGTTTGTCTCATTATCTCCGTCTCTCTCCTCCTTTCCTTTCATCCCTGTTCGATATTTCTCCATGGTGTCTCTTAAGGGTTTGCTATCTACACTTCATATCTCCTACTCTGTGCTGTGTGCTGTTGTTCAGTGCAACCCCCCCCCTCCCTGCAGCAAAAGAAGCATGTGCCCTGGGGTCACATGCCACCCCTGGCATTGCTCCGCCCCCCCCCCCAAAGGGGGACCACTCCACTATTTGAGAAGCACTGCCTTCACTAAAGAGAAGATGGTGCCTCAGTGCTGCAGATGCCATGAAGGAGAGCCGAGCAGATGGAACCAGGGCATTTTCCATGAAGGATACATGGGCGCGATAGAGGGCAGAGGTGGGCCAAGGCGGCCATATTGTGACCCGTGGACTTCAACTCCCAGAATTCCTGGCTGGTTCAAGAATTCTGGGAATTGAAGTCCACAGGTGGTGAAGTGGCCAGAGTTCCCTCCCCCGTTACAGAGAGTCCTCAACTTGCAACCTTTCGTTTAGGGGTTTATTTGAAAATAGTGACGTGATCATTTTTTTCACACTTTGACAGTCGCAGCATCCCCTGGGTCACATGATCAAAATCCGGACACTTGGTAACTGACTTGTATTTACGATAGTTTCAGGATCCCGGCGGCGGTGTCACGGGATCTCCTTTCGCAATCTTCCGACAAAGCAATGGGGGAAGCCACATTCACTTAACGGCCGTGTTACTAACTTAATGTGCAGTGATTCACTTAAAAACTGTGCTCGCTTAACAGCTGTCTCACTTAACAACGGAGGTTTTGGTTCAACTGTATTATTTATTTATTTATTATTTAGATTCGTATGCCGCCCTTCTCCGAGGACTCGGCGGCTATTATTTTTACAAATAATTCTGAAAGCCATTTGGGAATCTTCTCACGCATCCCCTCCTGCAGTCGGGCCATCACTTCCCTTGGTGTTTCGGGTGTAGATGACCTGTGCTCTGTGCTACAACCATTTAGTAGTTGTAGATCAAGGACCATTAGGGTCTCCGGATGGAGCAGGGGGTTGGGCTAGAAGACCTCCAAGGTCCCTCCCCATTCTGCGTCCTTCAAGCCCCAGCATACAGTGGGACGTGGGCTGGAGCCCCAAATTGGGCAGGGGGAAGGTTGTGTGTTCTCATTTGGACCCCAGAAGCGCCCTTTTTTCACCTCTCTGATGAAAGTATTAGCATTTAGACTTGTATACCACTTCATGGTGCTTTGACAGCCCCATCTAAGTGGTTTATAGAATCAGCCTCTTGCCCCCAACAATCTGGCTCCTCATTTGACCCACTTTTGAAGGAGGGAAGGCTGAGTCAACCTGGAGCCGGTGATGAGATTTGAACTGCTGAACTATAAGTTAGTAGTTAGCTGAAGGACCCTGCACTGCGTCACCCCGGCCCTTGATGAGCATCTTCTGAGTTCCCGAAGGAGGACGGGAGGCCTGCCCACCCCTTACCTGGATGGCCTGCAGCTGGGTGATGGGGTGGCCAAAGGCCAGCCTCTTCTCGGCGTAATCCACGGCGCAATCCAGAGCCGCCTGGCCGATCCCCAAGGCCTGGGATGCGATGCCAACCCGGCCGGAGTCCAAAGTTTGCTGGGGAGAAGACAAG
Organism: Erythrolamprus reginae; assembly: GCF_031021105.1. Taxonomy (NCBI): domain Eukaryota; kingdom Metazoa; phylum Chordata; class Lepidosauria; order Squamata; family Dipsadidae; genus Erythrolamprus; species Erythrolamprus reginae. Next base: position 34,502,455 of record NC_091959.1, on the reverse strand, counting down.
GGGGCGATGGGGGAGGGGCTTTGGGGTGGGTGGGTCTGGGAGAGGGGAGGGGTCCCCACTCTTCCCCCCTCCTGCACTCACCATGGCGATCTTGAAGCCCAGGCCCTGTGTGCCCAGCAGGTTCTCCTTGGGGATGCGGCAGTCTTCGAAAATGAGGTTGGCGGTGGAGGAAGCCCGGATGCCCAGCTTGTCTTCCTTCTTGCCCAGCGAGAGGCCCGGGCACGGCATGGGCACAAGGAAGGCGCTGATGCCCTGAAACAGACAACAGCCTTTCCCAGGGGCTCCCCAGACACCCCAAAGCCACGCCTGACCTTGCGGCCCACTAGGATTTGGGGAAGGGGAGGGCAGCTTCTCCCTCTCTAGGGAGCCTCGAGTAAGGTCACCTGCTCTGCTTCTGAAACCCCCCACCGCTAATGTATGAGCAGAGTAATCCTTGTTTACCAAGGTTGTGCACATGCAGAAAGTGTTTATAAGGAGATTAGTTGTGAATGACCGCTCAGCCACACACAGACATACTAACCTATATTAAAGTTCACTTTGAGAAATAACGTCTTCAGATGTTATCACTAAAGCAGTGATGGCGAACCTTTTTTTCCATGGGTGCCAGAAGTGTGTGGGCGTGCGGTATCACACATGCACAAGTGCCCACACCCATAATTCAATGCCTGAGGTGGGTGAAAACGGCCTCCCCCGCACCCTGGAGACCCTCTGGGGGCCAGGAATGGACGATTTCCCAACTTCCCATTGGCACAGTAGGCCCATTTTTATTTATTTATTTTTTATTTATTTATTTATTTATTATTTATTTATTTATTTTGTCCAAAACACAATAATACACAATGAAGGTCATAGAGGATACACTCAAAGTAAAATATATCAAAGAAATAATAGAAGAGAAAATATAGGAATAAAATATATCAATGAGAGAAGGAAAGATATAAGGATAGAAGAGAAGATATATGAGATATAGGAGAGACAATAGGACCGGGGACGGAAGGCACACTAGTGCGCTTATGCACGCCCCTTACTGACCTCTTAGGAATCTGGAAAGGTCAACCTCCCAAGGCTCTAGAGGCTTCCCTGGAGCCTGGGGAAGGCAAAAATGCCCTCTTCCATACCCCCCAAAGGCCCTCTGTAAGCCGAAAACACCCTCCCATAGCCTCTGTGTGAGCCAAAAATCAGCTGGCCAGCACACAAATGCATGTTGGAGCTGAGTTAGGGCAATGGCTCATGTGCCAGCAGATGTGGCTTCGTGTGCCACCTGTGGCACCCGTGCCATAGGTTCGCCATCACTGATCTAAAGTCATACACATAATAAGTCAGAATAACAATCCAAATACCAAGTACATAGTCTTTCTTACCAGTTGTCTTTGTCATAATCAGTAAACAAAGATATCAAGCAAACACATTTTGTCTATTATACAGTGTTCCCTCGATTTTCGCGGGTTCAAACTTCACGGAACGTCTATACCATGGTTTTTCAAAAATATTAATTAAAAAATACTTTGCAGTTTTCCCCCCTATACCACGGTTTTCCCCGCCCGATGATGTCATATGTCATTGCCAAACTTTCGTCTGCCTTTAAAAAACATTTTTTTAATAAACTTTAATAAATAAACATGGTGAGTAATAATCTAAATGGTTGCTAAGGGAATGGGAAATTGTAATGTAGGGGTTTAAAGTGTTAAGGGAAGGCTTGGGATACTGTTCATAGCCAAAAATAGTGTATTTACTTCCGCATCTCTACTTCGCGGAAATTTGACTTTCGTGGGCGGTCTCGGAATGCATCCCCCGCGAAAATTGAGGGAACACTGTTCATGACTACAAGACAGAGAGATTGCAGCGCTAACCTAACATTGAGTAGCCATTAACAGTAAATAGCCAGACAAAGAGAGTGTGTCTGAAGAGAAATAAGCTCTATAAACTCTAGCTCCCTCTTGTGGCAGTCTGCCACACCTGCAGCCAATATATTGCCAACCCAAGTTATGGACAGAGTCCTAACATCCCCAATGCCCTTTGTCCAGCACCAGCCACCGCTGGGGAGCTTGCCCCAAAGATCAGGACCTCCGATTCCCCTCACCCGCTTCATGCCTTCCTTTGAACATCTGACAACCACTGTGGTCCCCTCTTTATCTTCTCAGCCAGGTTCCTTCTCCCTCTGGGGCCCTTTCTCCCTACAGAGACCAGCTGCTTCCCCGGCCAAGGCTGGAGCCTACCTTGTGCTTCAGGGCTCTGTCGGTGGTGGCGAAGACCACGCTGGCCGAGGCCTCCCAGGCGTTGGTGATCCAGGCCTTGGTGCCGTTCAACACCCACTCGTCCCCAACCAGCTGAGCGACTGTGGACGCAGCACCGGCATCGCTGCCATTTCCTTGGCAGAAAAAAGACCGTCTGCAGCCGAAGTGTTGTGGCTACTGCCGGGCCAAGTGAATTACGCAGGGGGGCGGGGGGGGGGCAGGGGGAGAATGCTGCCTTTTGCTCTTGTCCAGCGAGCTCCGCCTGGCTGGCTGCACCAGGTGGATGGTGTCAGACCTGCCCCAATCTGATCCCTTAGGAAGGAGAGACCCTCGACTCCCATTCGGTTAAAGCAAAGGGTTCTTTTACTAGAGATGTCAGCTGTAGTAAAGTCAGGCTAGCTCTGATGTTTCTCTGCTCAGCCCATCACTCCCACCTACCCACCCCCGAGCAGTCCGTTTCCAGCCAATCAAAGCTCACCAAAGTGGTTTTTTGAGAACAACGAGGTGTTTTGGGGTAACCCACCTATTTTCTCAGGACATCAGGCCTTTGGGACCCTTTTTTAGTTTATTAAAACAAACTAAACACGCACAAAAAAAGGAGAAATGCTTCACCCCTTTTTGCATTTCCAGCAAACAGGAAGGGACAGGAAAGAAGAAAGACAAAGAAGGAAAGATGGGAAGAGAGGAAGGAAGGAGATATAAGGAAAGAGGGGAAGGAAGGAGAATGAGGAAGGAAGGAAGGAAGGAAAAAGAAGAGAAGGAAGGGTATAATAAGTGGGGAAGGGTCTCAGGGAAGTCCTGCCTTAGCACTTGGCCACCACAGGTGCCGCTCCCCACCGAGTCCCATGTCCGACCCACCACAGCCACGCGTCCCCCAGCCCTCCAAGTCAAACATGACCCTGATGCGGCCCTCTGTGAAACCGAGTTTGACTCCCCGGATATAAAACGTGAGGACTGCCAGGGGGCAACTCCCAAGCCCCCAAGTTACCTGGTTCGCTGAGGGCAAAGCACCCCACTTTCTCCCCGCTGGTGAACGGAGGGATCCACTTCTGCTTCTGCTCTTCAGACCCAAACTTCAAAACCGGCCCTAGATACAGCGACTCGAGAGAGAAAAGGCTCCCTGTGAATCTCACCCAACTCTGGCTTCCCAGGGCCCCTCCCGCATGGCCCCTCTGGGCAGGGCGGGGCCACTGGGGTTAGGGTCTCAAGAGAAGGGACCGCCGGTGGGGGACCTACATTGTTGACGCTCATGACGACCCCGGTGGAGGCGCAGCCGCGGCTGATCTCCTCCATGGCGACGGTGTAGGCCAAACAATCCAAGCCGGCTCCTTTGTATTTTTCGGGCACGGCCATTGCGAGGAGGCCCAGCGCCCCCATTTTCTTAATCTAGAAACGGGAGGAACAAGGTTAGAAAAGGGGACTTCCCATCGCCATCAATTTGAATTTTTTATTTTTCTGCACAAACTCCATCAGTATGCACATACCTTGAGATAATCAGTGATATATACACAGGAGTGGACAAAAAGATGGAAACACTTGACTTTTTGGCATCATGTTTGAACATGTTCAAATCAATCTAAACTTGATATATTTTAATGTCTGTTATTTGATATGTTTTTTTAAACTACTTTTTTTTTTACAGAAATGTAAGGAAATTGGTTATAACCTTCTAGAAATGGCAGACCTCTCAGACTTTCAAAGAGGCCAAATTGTTGGTGCACGACTGGCAGGCGCTAGTGTAACAGAAAATGCCCGAATGTTTGGCGTTTCAAGAGGTCATGTCTCAAAAGTAATGACTGCTTTTGAAAGAGAAGGGAAAACGTCCTCAGCCAAGCAAAAGGTCTGGTTGAAAGTGGAAGTTGTCTGAGAGAGACCGTCGGACTCTAAAGCGAATTGTTAGAGCGGATCGCAAGACTGCAGCTCCTAAAATCACTGCAGACCTCAATAGACACGTACAGAACCCAGTTTCCACAAAAACTGTTCGAAGGGAGCTTCACAAATCTGGATTCCACGGAAGAGCTGCAAGGTGTTTCTATTATTTTGTCTACCCCCCATATTATTAAATCAATCATAAATCCTGCTTTGCACCAAATTTTCCATTTCATTTCTTCAGTCTGTCTTTTGCACTCCCCCACCTCTTCCTTTCTCTCCTCCTCATCCTTTCTTATTCCTTCTCTCCTCTTCTTCCCCCCTCCATCTATCTTCTCTGCTTTCTTCTTCTTCTCTTCTTCTTCTTTCTTCTACTCTCTTCACTTCCTTCTTCCTCTTCCTCCCTTTTTCCTTCTCTTGAGTGCTTCTCCTCCTTAGTCATATCATAGTTGACAGACTGAAATTTTCTTTCCCTCTTTTAATCTCATATCGCCCCATCCTAAAATTATTATTATTTCTTTATATCGTTCTACAGTATATCTATTATTCTGTGTTCTTAAAGATGCCAACCTACTACCATGTTATAGGTATGTATTCTCTCTCTTTTTATGTGCCTGAGCATGTTGCATGCAATTTATTATTTTACACATTTTTAGAATTACAGTATTGAAAATAGAGGATTGATTGATATTGATTGATTGATTGGATTTATATGCCGCCCTTCTCCAAGGAGTCTGGTAAATACAGTATGAGGTTCTGGTAAAACAGGAACAATTAAAGTAGCTGAAGATTTCTTTGGAAAACTTGCTGATCGTCTGACTTGGGAGATTTAGCTGTCTGTGGGATGTGTTTCCTAGATTTCTTTCTCAGTATCTCTTGTCTGTTTCTCCTCTGGCATCCTCCTCTAGTATTCTCCTAGCAGCTGGGCCAAACATGGAATGGAAGGAGGTGATGGTGCTTTGAAGGGTGCTGTCATGGTCAAACGCAATAATTGTAACCTCATATGTTCTTTCCGCACCAACTCAGGAAGCTCAAACTGCCCAAGGAGCTGCTGATCCAGTTCTACAGAGGAATCGTTGAGTCTGTTATCTGCACCTCTATCACTGTCTGGTTTGGTTCTGCAACCCAACAAGACCGACACAGACTTCAGAGGAGAATCAGAATTGCAGAAAAAACAATGGCTGCCAACCTGCCTTTCATTGAGATCCTGCATACTGCACGAGTCAAAAAGAGGCCAGTGAAAATATTTACTGACCCATCACATCCTGGACACAAACTGTTTCAACTCCTACCCTAAAAACATCGCTATAGAACACTGCACACCAAGACAACTAAACACAAGGAGAGTTTTTTCCCCAAACGCCATCACTCTGCTAAACAAATAATTCCCTCAACATTGTCAAACTATTTACTAAGTTTGCACTACTCTTACTCCTAGTTTTTTCTCATCAGCCCTATCCCCCATTTCATCCAACTTACAACTGTATGACTGTAACTTGTTGCTTGTATCTTTAAGATTTTTTTATTAATATTGTTTCCACATTGCTTATTTGAGACCTATGACAATCATTAAGTGTTGTACCTCGTGATTCTTGACCAATGTCTCTTTTCTTTTATGTACGCTTAGAGCATCTGCACCAAAGACAAATTCCTTGTGTGTCCAATCACACTTGGCCAATAAAGAATTCTATTCTATTCTTATTCTATATGGCTGAGGACGGCCAATCTCCTGGATGGCAACTAAAGCAGCAGCATCTCACACCAAGAGAAACAAGGGCATGGAGAATGAGGAGCCCACCAATGCTAACCACAAGCCTCTTTTTCATTTGAGCACAGCGCTATCAGTGGACTGAAGGCAGAGAACCGTGCATTCTCAGCACCATCCACTTGGCCCCAGGGTGAAAGCTCAGCAAAGCAACTTAGCGTTTGAGCATCAATCAAGTTAGTAGCAGTTGCCGATGGCTCCAATCCAGGATCTACCCTCAAGCTAGAAAAACATTGATGCCCAGGCTGAGCAAATCTGCCAGCGTTACAACCTGTGGACTTCGACTCCCAGAATTCCTTAGCCAGCCATGCTGCGGAATCCACTGCCCCCAGATTTGCATTATCTCCTCCCTGCCAGTCTTCCAGAAAGCCGTCAAAACCTGGCTTTTCCAGCAGGCCTGGAATTAAGACTGATAGTTAGTACGCATGGTTTTTTTTAAATGATATATGTGATTTTATTGATTTTTTAAACTGCTTTTTTACTTGTATTGTAACTTGTTAGCAGTTCAAAGTCAATTTTGAAATTGAGCGGCATATTATTATTATTATTATTATTATTGATAATAATAATAATAATAATAATAATAATAATAATAATAATAATAATAATAATAAATCGTATGCGGCACAGATGATCCACTGGAACTTGTACCAGAACTACCATCTACCAGTGACAAAGAACTGGTGGGATCATAAGCCAGAAAAAGTGGTCAAAAATGAGCAGGCAAAACTACTGTGGGACTTCCGACTGACCGAATTTTGAAAAATAATACATCAGACATCCTGATTGTGGAGAAAAAGAAAGTATGGGTCATCGACATTGCAATCCCAGGAGACAGCAGAATTGAGGAGAAGCAGCTAGAGAAATCTGCAAAATATGAAGATCTGAAAATCGAGCTGCAACGACTCTGGCATAAGCTAGTGAAAGTGGCCAGTGGACACTGCGCTGGGCGCAGTGTCAAAGGATCTCAGAGGACATTTGAAAACCATAGGAATTGACAAAATCTCCATATGTCAGCTGCAAAAGGCCACTTTACTGAGATCGGCACACATAATTCGCCGCCACATAACGCAGTCCTAGGTGCTTGGGAAGCACCTGACTTGTGATGAAATATGAAATCCAGCATAGTGATCTCATTTGCTGTGTTGTACTGACAATAATAATAATAATGCTGGGAGGTGAAGTCTACTGGTTGTCCAAGGGACCCAGTTGCTCAACCCTAACCCTGATTCCTGCCCTTGCTGCTCCTTTTTAAAAAGGCGTGGCTCAGTTAAAGTCCAACAGGGACACACCAGGCAAACACAAATCAGGGCAAAAGATGTTTGAACCGACACGCCTGCCATAGGGGCAGAAAACAAGGAAATGGTGGCTGGAGAGTTCAGTTCACCTACAAAGCAGCTGCGCTTTTCACTTGAGAAATCAAAAGGCCTGGTTAAAGGGTTGGCAACGCCAGGAGGGAAGGCAGAGCTGCCCAGCCTGGGTGGGAATCCTGTCCTGGAAGGGGCCAAGGGGCCCCACCTCCCTTGCAAAATGAAAGTATTTTGCAAGGCAAAGCAATCCTAGCCGTCTAGCTCGGGGTAGGCATAACTGGCTCTTCTTCTTTTCTTTTTAAAAAAATAACCTTTATTAAGTATTTTAAAGGGAAACAAAAGAAAAGAATATAATACATGGTATAGCAATTATACCAGGTATAGAAAAAAAAATGGTAGAACAAAGTGAGGGAAGAAAAAAGTTGAAAATGGGGAAATTGGGGGATAAGGAAAAGGGGAGGGTGATGTGTCATCTATAGGCTGGCACTTCAGTGTTATATGACCAGTGGTTTTAAATGGGTGGTAGGTGTGGATATCTTCTCAGTTATTATTTGTTAAGATGATAGTACACAATTAATAAAAATTAGTATATCAATAAGAATAAGAATATTCTGCTCTCAGTTCTGGAGACCTCACCTACAAAAAGATATTGACAAAATTGAACGGGTCCAAAGACGGGCTACAAGAATGGTGGAAAGTCTTAAGCATAAAACTGATCAGGAAAGACTTCATGAACTCAATCTCTATAGTCTGCAGGACAGAAGGAAAAGAGGGGACATGATTGAAACATTTAAATATGTTAAAGGGTTAAATAAGGTTCAGGAGAAAAGTGTTTTCAATAGGAAAGTGAACACAAGAACAAGCGGGCACAATCTGAGGTCAGTTGTGGGGGAAAATTAGAAGTAATGTGAGAAAATATTATTTTACTGAAAGAGTAGTAGATGCTTGGAACAAACTTCCAGCCGATGTGGTTAGTAAATCCACAGTAACTGAATTTAAACATGCTTGGGATAAACATATATCCATCCTAAGATAAAATGCAGGAAATAGTATAAGGGCAGACTAGATGGACCAGAATGCTGGCTGGGGAATTCTGGGAGTTGAAGTCCAGATATCTTCAGTTGCCAAGGTTGGGAAACACTGATCTACAGCACCGTCTCTTGCCTCACGTATCCAATTGACCGGTTAGGGGCTGCAGGGTCAGCCTTCTCCAGGTCCCATCAGCCAGACAATGCTGGCCAGCGGGCCCTAGGGGAAGGGCCTTCTCTGTGGTGGCCCCTGCCCCATGGAATCAACTCCCCCTGGAGATCCCTACTATTCCCACTCTCCTGGAAGAGCTTAAAGACACATCTACGCCGGCAGCCGTGGGGCTGTTGAACTTGGCTGCCTTGTGCCAGCCCCCATTATTGTCTGACTGTTGGAGATAGGACAGAGTTGTATGAGATGGGCTATCTGTGAGGCGTTTTAAATTAAGGGGCTTTTTATAGGGATGTTTTTATAGCGTTGTTTTATATAATTTTGATTTCTTCCGTTGTTACATATCAATATGTTGTAAGTCGCCCTGAGTCTGAGGAGAAAAGCGGCCTAGAAATCCAATAAAACCAATAAATTCCTGAGGGAGCCTGATTGGCTGAGGAATTCTGGGAGTTGAAGTCCACCACTCGTGAGAAGAACCAAAGGGGCCCTGACCTCTTGACTGGGCGGGTCAGAAGGGGAAGGAAGGGCACCGCCAAGGACCGGCTCCTTTCCAGGAAAAGCAGCCGGCCCAGCGGCCAGGACCCGCGGAGCCCAAAGACGGTCACGAGGGCCCTCGAGACTCCTGAAAAAAGAGCCCTTCCTCACTTGGCTCGACGCCCGGGGGACTTTGGTCGCTAAACGGAGCTGTCGTAAATCGAGGACTGCCCGGAAGTCATTTCAGAGGCGACCAGAAGCCCTTCCCCGCCCTTCCCCCCTGGGAGGGGGCTGCTGGGACGGACCTGCTCGGCGGGGAAGCGGTGGTCCCGGTCGAGGCGGGCGGCGAGGGGCGCCAACTCCTTGGCAGCGAAGTCCCGGCAGGTCTCCCGCAGCATTTGGTGCGTCTCCGGCAGCCCCGCGTGCAGCAGCCGCGCTGGAGGAGGAGGAGGGAGAGGGGCTCAGCCGACGGCCGCCCCCCTCCCGGAACGTACGTCCCTCCCTCCCTCCCCGGAACTCCGCCGACCCACCTCCGCGCCCCCCAAGGACGCCCCGACGGCCCGCCAAAGCCACCAGCGCCGCCATCGTCTCTGTAGCCCCGCCCACCGGAGGGCGGGGGAGCACGTGCGCGCTGCGGATCCCCCCCTGGGCGGGGCCTCGCCCTCGCCCCTCCCTCGCGCGGAAGAGGGGGTGCGTGGGGGAAGTCCCGCGGGGGCGGAGGGGGGTCCTGTTTCCTCGTACTTGACAGCCGGTGGAAGGCCTCCCCCCCCCCCGACCCTCCTAGAGCGCAGGGGTAGGCAAAGCTGGCTCTTCTGAGGTGTGGACCTCAACTCCCAGAATTCCCCAGCCAATCATGCTAGCTCAGGAGTTCTGGGAGTTGAAGTCCACCCCTCATAGAAGAGCCAACTTTGCCTACCCCCTGCTCTAGAGTAGTGTTTCCCAACCTTGGCAACTGGAAGATATCTGGACTTCAACTCCCAGAATTCCCCAGCCAATCATGCTAGCTCAGGAGTTCTGGGAGTTGAAGTCCACCCCTCATAGAAGAGCCAACTTTGCCTACCCCCTGCTCTAGAGTAGTGTTTCCCAACCTTGGCAACTGGAAGATATCTGGACTTCAACTCCCAGAATTCTGGGAGTTGAAATCCAGATATCTCCAAGTTGCCAAGGTTGGGAAACACTGCTCTAGACTAGAGGACTCGAAGGGGCAAAGAGCGGCTGCAGGAGTTGGGAGGGCAGGGCGAGTCTAGGGAAGGGAAGGCTGCCAGGATTTATTCCAATATAATCTTCCCATATAATAGCAGTCTTCCAATATTTGAGGGGCTGCCCCAGAGAGGAGGAGGGGAGGGCGTCAAGCTATTCTCCAAAGCCTCTGAAGGCTGGACAAGGGATAATAATGGATGGAAGCTAATCAAGGAGGGAAGAAAGGAAGGAAGGAGAGAAAGAAAGAAAGGAAGGGAGCAAGTAAGGAAGGAAGGAGGAAATATATAATATAAATATATTATTTATTTATTTAGTCAGTCAGTGAGTTACCCAGTCCTGCAGGATTGGGCAGCACATAAGCCAAATTTATTTATTTAGTTAGTTAGTTAGTTCTGCAGGATGGGGCGGCATATAAGCCAAATCTATCTATCTATCTATCTATCTATCTATCTATCTATCTATCTATCTATCTATCTATCTATCTATCTATCTATCTATCTATCTATCTATCTATGTTCGTTCTGCAGGATTGGGCAGTATATAAGCCAAATCTATCTACCTATCTACCTACCTACCTACCCATCCATCCATCCATCCATTTTACTTATATGCCGGCCCAATCCCACAGAACTCAGGCCAGCTCACAATAAAAACTATACAATAAAAAGTCAAATTTCAGCATTAATGATAAAAACTCCTCAATAGAAAACCCTTCATAAACACTAAAAACCCTTAAATTAATAACTATAAAACCCCCTGGATTCAATCAATACTTTCATACCATCTGCATACCAGTCAATTGATGTTTGGCTGCTGGAGAAGCCGTTAATTCCTTGCTCTCTAGTCCAACCCTCTTCCACAGCCCGGCACCCATAAAAATTGACAGAGTTGAAAGGGGCCTCAGAGGGCATCTAGTCCCCCATTTTGCTCTCTAGGTCCAGTGTTTCCCAACCTTGGCCACTTGAAGGTATTTGGACTTCAACTCCCAAAATTCCCCAGCTATCAAATGTTGGCTGGGGAATTCTGGGAGTTGAAGTCCAAATATCTTCAAGTTGCCAAGGTTGGGAAACACTGCTCTAGTCCACCCACCCACCCACCCACCCACCCACCCACCCCCACCACCCATACAGATTGACAAGACTTGGAAGGGATCTTAGAGGGCATCAAGCCCAGCCCCCTGCCCTCCACCCTTTTGCATCAGGAGCAGCCCACCTCTGCTCTCACAGTTCGTTTTGGAGTCAGGTTTCACCTCATTTGTACTTGTACCTTATGCCCAGGTGTAACTTTCTCCACATTAAATTTATTTTTCTTAGATGAGGCCCTTTCTTCAAGTCTGTCAAGATCTTTATGCCTTCTGAGTTTGTCTTGGTGTCATCTGCAAATTGACCGAGTTCCGCTTGTATTCCATCTCCTGTTATTTACGAAGATGTTGAAGAGTACGGGGGCCTAAGATGGAACCTTGTGGTACCCTACTGCTTTTCTCCATGTAGATGTACAATTTAAAGACGATTCATTAAGTAGGGTCTGTCAGGCAGTTATGAATCCATCTGGTAGCGATGCAGTCTATCCCAAGCTACAAAGAAGTAAGTTGTGCTCTACTTTGTCAAATGCCTTGCTGAAGTTTAAATACACTGCTCAAAAAAATAAAGGGAGCACTTAAACAACGCAATATAACTCCAAGTAAATCAAACTTCTGTGAAATCAAACTGTCCATTTAGGAAGCAACACTGATTGACAATCAATTTCACATGCTGCACTGCTGCACGAATCCCAGGGGAAGAGCCTTCTCTGTGGCAGCCCCGACCCTCTGGAACCAACTCCCCCCAGAGATTAGAATTGCCCCAACCCTCCTTGTCTTTTGTAAACTCCTTAAAACACATCTCTGCCGCCAGGCATGGGGGAATTGAGACATTCTCCCCCGGGCCTACACAGTTTATGTCTGGTATGTTTGTATGTATGTTTTTGCTTTTTAATAAGGGTTTTTTAAAAAACTGACTTTTTAATTATTAGATTTGTCTTACATTGTTTTATTATTGCTGTGAGCCGCCCCGAGTCTGCGGAGAGGGACGGCATACAAATCTAATAAATTATAATAATAATAATAATAATAATAATAATAATAATGCTGTTGTGCACATTTAACTTTGTACAGAACAAAGTATTCAATGAGAATATTTCATTCATTCAGATCTAAGATGTGTTCTTTGAGTGTTCCCTTTATTTTTTTGAGCAGTATGGATTATGTCCACAGTATTTCATTGGCCTACTAATTAAGTCACCTTGTCAAAGAATGAAATAAGATTGGTTTGGCATGATCTGTTGTTGTGAGCCACTCTGAGTCTCCGGAGTGTTCCTGAGCTATTTCTATTTGTGGGAGCATTATTAACTGCCACTGAAAAAGGTTGTCCCCCCAAGCGATGTGGGAATTTGATGTCTTCCGATGCATCTGTTTACGCCCCCTTTCTAAGTAAATTTACAATCTGAATTTATGGAATCCATGCCCACATAATGACACAACACCAGAGTGGAATGTAGAGGGTTTTTTTTAATTACTATTGCTTGAGACAAAATAACACTTTATACAAACAAGTCAGCTAGATTACTGCAGATCAAGGAGATATAAAAACGATAGCATGATGGAGCCGAGACTATTACGGAAATCACCTGTGGGCGGGGAAAGGAGTGGGGAGGTTTGGAACGTGGAAAAATATCTTTGCAGAAAATTAGAAAAACTAGGAACCGTCTCTTGTGCATTTCACACTTGCCACATCAAGACTCTGTGAGGGGAGAGGACCCCTTTCACGGACAAAATCCCATGAAGTGCCAATGGCCAATTCAAAGCCACAAGATTGGTGTGTGTGTGTGTGTGTGTATGTGGGGCGCTTCTGGCCACAGTGCTCAATCTTCTTCCGTCCTTAGAAAATTCATTGCACTGTTGCTCTAAACCAGTGTTTCCCAACCTTGGCAACTTGAATATATCTGGACTTCAACTCCCAGAATTCCCCAGCCAGCATTTGCTGGCTGGGGAATTCTGGGAGTTAAAGTCCAAATATATTCAAGTTGCCAAGGTTGGGAAACACATCTCTAAACAACCATCTCGTAAGTCGTTGCATACAGAATTCCAAAACACCCAGTGTAGGAAATGAAATTCCCAGGCCCTGAGCCTGCAAATCAGTTCACATAACTGGAAACTACCAGAAGGGTGTGTGTGTGTGTGTGTGTGTTTGTGCCTACACACATGCTTGACACCCCCCCTCCCACCCAGCAGTCATGGCCAAGCTGCTTCTTCTCAGCAATGGGGCATGCTCCAGACAAATGACTACCAGTGACCCCAAAGGTAGCTGAGGACAGCTCTCCCCAGAACTGGGCTTTGCTTTCAAGAGGGGGTCGGGTGGGGGCAAGGAGCCTAAAGGGGAGAAAATCTCCATTTTGTGCCCCTTTTGCAGCCACGGGGCAGGTTTCAAAGCCACCGCTTGCCCAGGTCCCCCTCTGGTGCTCCGGCCAAAAGGGAGGCCTGGATTTCTAATCACATCCTGCTTTGGAAGGGCAGCCCCACTCTTTGCGTGCTCCCTTAGAAGAAACCCCCCAGCCCCTAAAACTGACCCCTGCATGCCCAGCAGGAGTGGTAGAGACAAGCTCCAGGAGAGAACGGAGGAGGGCGCAAAGGCAGAGGAGGCACTTGGGGCCTCCGGCAATTCCCTCTTGCCAGCGAAGCGCCCCATTTTTTTCCCCACACGTACACCCCATTTCCCTCCCGTTGCAGGGCCGCCAGTGGCAAGGAAGGCACAGAGGAAAAGTAGGAGGGGAGGGGGGTTATTGCAAACGGCCCCTGCTTTGGGGTCAGCCCTTCCGAGGCTTCCAGGCGAGACGAGCTGCCTGGGGACTCCGTTCAGCAGAGGGTAGTTCCAAAGGCACCTGGATTTAACCGCGAGGGGTCGGGATAAGAAAGCCCTTGGGAGAAAGGCACTTTGCCAGAGAGAGAGAGAGAGAGACGGGGGAGCATTGACCCACCATTCTCACCACCAGCCCTTCCCCGGACGGCCACAAGAACCTCCCCCTTCAAAAAACCGCAATTGAGTCTTGTGCCTGAAGCTCTTCTGCTGGGGACAGTTCAAGGCCCCCCCCCGCCACTAAGACGTTTCAATGTCGCTCTGTTTGGACCACTCCACTGCCTGCTGGAGCCCCCTCCCCCTTTGGAGACCGACTGCCATGGGGTGCCCCACAACCATCCCGAGGGGTTCCAGGCCTTCTGCCAAAGCAGCGCCCAGAGGGGCCAGCCAGATGGGGAGTCAATTCTCCCCTGCAGCCTTTGCCTTCCCTCAGCCAGAAGCAAGGCAAAATGGGAGAGGTGGGGAGGGCAGGGTGCCCCCCCCCCCACCTGGTGAAAGCTGCTGGGTGGGAGAAGCCAGGGAGCCCCCTTCTGCTGCTCTGGCTGCAGGGCACCACTTACCTTTACCGTACGGGCAAGACCTTTAGGGCTTGCCGTTGCTTGAATAAAACGCAGCGAAGTTCTATCCTCCCCCAGGAGCCCCCTCCGACCCCAAAGACAAACAGGAACATGGGCTCAGGTGCAAAGCAGGCCAAGAGGCAGCAGGGGGAGCCACTGCCTGGCGCCTGCCCAGCTCTCTCAGCCGTGGGATGCGTTAGGAAGGGGACTCTAGCCAAGCTTGGTCCATGAGAGGGGCTGCCCTATTGTCGCCAGGCCAGGATGCCGACGGAAGCCATGATGGAGCAAGGAACCAACGGCCCAGAGAATTCCTTTACTGTCCCAGGAGAGACCCCCTCCCGCTTGGCAGGCTGCTCCTCGAGCTTAGTGGGAACAAGGGGCAGGACCAGGTGGCCTCTGGCCCACGCAGTGTCCGCAAGCAATGCTGGGATGGCTACTGCCCGCCGTTGTAGGCGTAATCGGCCTTGTTGTGCATGATCAGCTTGTTGTCCACAAAGTAGAAGCTGTCTGAGCGGGTCTCGTAGGGGTTCTCGACCATCAAGCGAACTGCGGGGGCAAAAGAGAGGGAGAGGAGAAGGGTGAGCCACAGCCCAGGAACAGCCTGCAGGAGGTCACAGGCGCCGACCCTGCAGTGTGGGCAACCACAAAGTGGCCTGAAAATTTCGAGGGAGCAGGAAGCAGAGAGAGAGAGAGAGAATCTATCAGAAATAACTTTATTTCTTGAGATAATATTACGATGCAAGAACATGGTCTGCAACCATAGGAAAGGCTGATGTAAGTCATAATCAGTATGTAATCATGGGTTTGCTAATTGTGCTGGAACCTGATTGGCTGTAACCTATATATGAGTAACACCCTTGCATGGGTGTGGTTTGTGACTTTGTGGTTTGTTACAGTGATTGGCGGTTTAGTGCTCAGTGGTTTGTGGGTCGTTGCAGTGGTGGATGTAATAGTAGTGTATGATAGTACAGTGGTACCTCTACTTACGAACTTAATTTGTTCTGTGACCAGGTTTTTAAGTAGAAAAATTTGTAAGAAGAAGCAATTTTTCCCATAGGAATCAATGTAAAAGCAAACAATGGGGAAACCACGGGGAGGGTGCAGGCCCTGTTTCCTCCCAGGAGATTCCTAGAGAGGCCCCACGGAGGCTTCTCCCCGCCTTTTCTGGCCCTGTTTCCTCCCAGGAGATTCCTAGAGATGCTTTTTCCAGTTATAGTTTCGGAGGCTCGGCTTTATAAGTGGAAAATGCTTCTTGAGAAGAGGCAAAAAAATCTTGAACACCCGGTTCTTATCTAAAAAAGTTTTTTAAGTAGAGGCATTTGTAGGGAGAGGTACCACTGTACTGAGTACATATGCATGCTTATACTTTTCAGACGTCTGATATTGTTTTATGTACAATCCTTTTTTTTATTAATCGCATGTAATATTCTAATTTTCTGAGATGGGGGATTTGGGGTTTTCACCAGCATTCTTAGGTAGAGGTACCCCTGTATTGTGACCGTTTATTTAGAGAAACATTCTGCTAAGAAGAAAAGTAAAATATATTTTTACAAGAAAGCCTGTGGCAGTGTTTTTCAATGGTGAACTATGTCGAGTTGGTGGGGTTACCTTCCTCATGCGCAAAACTCTCCCCCAACAGAATCTGTGGGTTTCAGAGAAATTCAAGACTGTTTACCTTCCTGTTTCCTTCAAAACATTGAAAGTGGCGTCAATAATGGCACCAAAACAGATCACTATGGACGAATCATACAAAGAGCCGAATCCGGTGCTCTCAGGGGTTCTGTTAGGGAAGGCTGAAGACTGTCCGTCCCTGCTTGGGTCGTGGGACTCATCAAAGCCCCCCACCCAGGGACTTTTCCCCTGACCGGGCCCAAGAGCTACTCACTGAGGTCCTCCGACAGCTGAGGGAACTCGTATATGTGCTCACAGGTGTTCCGGCTGCAGGGAATGCAGAAGCCAAAATCAAAGTCAAAGTTCTTCAGGAGACGGTCTCTGAAGTAATGCCTCTCGATCATACGGAAGTTGGACACAGGCTTGTCTCCCACGGTGAACTCCACCCTGCAGGGAGAGAAAAGAAGGCGAGGGTCAAGGAGGACCTCCCCTCACCCCTCACGCATCAACTCATGCCCTTATCACCTCGAGGTTAGAAACATAGAAACATAGAAGTCTGACGGCAGAAAAAGACCTCATGGTCCATCTCGTCTGCCTTTATACTATTTTCTGTATTCTATTTTAGGATGGATCTGTTTATCCCAGACATGTTTAAATTCAGTTACTGTGGATTTATCTACCACGTCTGCTGGAAGTTTGTTCCAAGGATCTACTTACTCTTTCAGTAAAATAATATTTTCTCATGTTGCTTTTGATCTTTCCCCCAACTAACTTCAGATTGTGTCCCCTTGTTCTTGTGTTCACTTTCCTATTTCCAACGCTCTCTACACGGGGCTACCTCTGAAGAGCATTCAGAGACTACAAATTGTGCAGAATGCAGTCGTGCGAGTGGTCATGGGCCTCCTAAGGTATGCCCATGTTTCTTCAGCACTCCACAGACTGCATTGGCTGCCAATTTATTTATTTATTCAATTTTTTAAATTGGTTTCCGGATGCAATTCAGTGTTGGTAATGACCTATAAAGCCCTACATGGCATCGGACCAGATTACCTACCGGACCGCCTTCTGCCACACGAATCCCAGCGACCGGTCAGGTCCCACAGAGTCAGCCTTCTCCAGGTCCTGTCAACTAGACCAGTGTTTCCCGACCTTGGCAACTTGAAGATATCTGGACTGCAACTCCCAGAATTCCCCAGCCAGCATCTTCAAGTTGCCAAGGTTGGGAAACACTGAACTAGACAATGTCGCTTGGTGGGGCCTAGGTGTAGAGCGCCTTCTCTGTGGGGGCCCCAGCCCTCTGGAATCAGCTCCCCCTACCCGGAGATTTGCACTGCCCGCCCTCCTCACCTTCCGCAAGAATCTGAAAACCTATTTATGCCGCCAAGCTTGGGGCCACTAGACCCTAGCTTCTGGTCAATGAGTATGTGGTATGTCTGTGGTCTGAATCTGAATGATTGATTTTTAATGTTTTAGCTTTTTGATTAGTTATTTATATTAATTGGATTTCAGATGTTTTATTGTATATTGTTCTTTGGTGTGTTGTGAGCCGCCCCAAGTCCTCGGAGAGGGGCAGCACACAAATCCAATAAATAAATAAATAAACCCTAGAGGCGATCCTGAAGCCGCTGTGGGAAAGCGTGAGCAACCTTGACAGGATCCTGCCTGCATCATCACCAGCATTTCTCCCTTGGTTGTATGGAAAGGCTGACCTAGGAAGGGGATCCTGTTGTGAGTGGTCCACAACCAGCTCAGATTCTGAGGAGGTACTGTCTTGGTACCCCAGAACAGTGTTCTTGACAGATGAGTCAGAGAGTGAGAGTCGGGGAGAAGTGGAACCTGAGGAACCTCCAGAGACTGCAGAAACCCCAATTATGTCTGACTCAGAGGAGGAGGGGAACATGGGAATCAGGAGCCCCTATTAGATGTCCAGGTCTGGAGGTCACGAAGCAGACAGGAATATCTTTATGGGAAAAGTTCTAGAAGGTAATATCTCTCTGAAACAGAGTCTAGACCAGTGATGGTGAACCTATGGCACGGGTGCCACAGGTGGCACATGGAGCCATATTTATTTATTTATTAGATTTGTATGCCGCCCCTCTCCGAAGACTCGGGGCGGCTAACAACAATAAAAAAGACAATGTAAACAAATCTAATATTAAAAATAATCTAAAAAACCCCCATTTAAAAAACCAATCATACATACAAGCATACCATGTATAAATTCTATAAGCCTAGGGGGAAGGGAAAAATTTCAATTCGCCCATGTCTGACGACAGAGGTGAGTTTTAAGGAGCTTGTGAAAGGCAAGGAGGGTGGGGGCAACTCTGATATCTGGGGGGAGCTGGTTCCAGAGGGTCAGGGCCGCCAAAGAGAAGGCTCTTCTCCTGGGTCCTGCCAAATGACACTGTTTAGTCGACGGGACCCGGAGAAGACCCACTCTGTGGGACCTAACCGGTCGCTGGGATTCGTGCGGCAGAAGGTTGTCCCGGAGATATTCTGGTCCGCTGCCATGAAGGGCTTTATAGGTCATAACCAACACTTTGAATTGTGACCGGAAATTGATCGGCAACCAATGCAGACTGCGGAGTGTTGGTGTAACATGGGCATGCCTTGGGAAATATCTGCTAGCACCTGAGCCATTGCCCTAGCCCAGCTCCTACGTGCATGTGTGTGCCAGCCACAGCTGATTTTTGGCTCTGGGAGGGCATTTTTGGCTTCCAGAAAGCCTCCGGGGGGATGGGGGAGGGCGTTTCTACCCTCCCCCGGCTCTAGGGAAGCCTTTGGAGCCTGTGGAGGGTGAAACACAAGCCTACTGGGCCCACCAGAAATTGGGAAACAGGCCATTTTTGGTCTCCAGAGGGCCTCCGTGGAGGTGGGAAAAGCTGTTTTCACCCTCCCGAGGCATTAAATTATGGGTGTGGGCACTCGCGTATGCACAAGTGTGTGCAAACGCTCTTTCCGCACCCGTGGGAAAAAAGGTTCGTCATCACTGGTCTAGATAGTGAATATCTCTAGGAAACAATTGACCACACCTAGACAGTATATAAGTGAGGTTTTATTGGAAAAGAGGTGTGGAGTAGCAGCGTTCGTAGTGATATAGGTCTCAGATCCGGAATTCCAGAGATACTTTACTGGCAGACTCTTCCTGCTCATGTAAGCTTCATAACTATCATGCCATCCCCTGGAAAAGCCATGGGGAAATTGTAACTTTGTGTTTGAATTGCCAGAAAACAGTTCAAAGGAATTCCTAAATTGGGCTTGGCTTCCAGGTGGCGACCTCTTATTATCTGAGGCAATTAGGCCAGGAAAGTTGGCAGCATGGAAGAAAAGTTTAACCTATATTGTACTGGACGTTTTTAATATAAATGTATTTTCTTAGTTTGCAATCCCCGAGGGTCTGTGTGTATTTAAGTGAAGAACACAAATGGGTGAGTTGCAGAAAGCAACTCAGTTCATTCCCAGATCTTGTCTTTGCAATTCAAGCCTCCGTTTTTGTTCCCATTTGAACTTGGCAGTTTCCTGCAAACCGTTCCTTGACAGCTTGCCAAAGAAGAGAGAGCTCTGTGTGTTTTATCAGCTTTTCCATGAAAGGCTTTTAGTCCGACTAGTTTGATTTCGCTTGGACTTATGCAGGCTGCTAATGACAATAATTAGCAGCCCCTGAGAAGAAAAGGCTTGCTTTAATTTATTTGGATTTAGGAAGAAGACTGCTAAGGCAAGCAATTAACAGCTGCAAACAATAAAGAGGTTTCTGAGATGCTCTTTGTGCTGTGTGAGTCAGAACAGCCTAGGTCAGAGCAAAAGCAACCACAGCAACCCGTGGTTTCCCCCAGAGGTGGGCTGCTAAGGTGGAACGATGACGTGTGCTCGCCCCCGTGGCTCTGAGTGCTAGTGGAGTCCAGCGCAATTATGTTACTGCACCTGGGCAGGGAGTGAAATCGCGCAGGGACACGCAGTGGTGCCTGTGGCCCAAGTGCAGTAGCAGAATTGCGCTAGAATCCGCCAGCAGTCAGAGCCACAGGGGCAAGCACACATCATGGTTTCACCTTAGCAGCCCACCTCTGGTCTCACCCATCCCCAGCTCCTGCCCAGACTCACGTTGCCCCGACGGTGCGTAGGCGCAGGAAGGCCGGAGTGAACTGATAGCGAACGAAGCGTCCGGCGCTGCTGTCCGCCTCCCCAAGGTCACACTCGTAGTCCTCTTGCTCTGCAGGAATTAAAGGTTACAGAAAATTCAGCAGGCTTCCCAGTGGCCTGCTTTTCTGGAAGTGGAGCCACTCCAGGAAGACCCTGCAGCCACCACTTGCCCTTCCAGGTTTCGGCCTTCTGGGACTGCCTTTGCAATACGGCCAAAATCAAGGTCAGGAACAGGAACTGCGGAACAACCGAGGTAGCCTTGCTGGACCAAGCTAACAAAGCTAAACATGGCTTGGCTTTAGGTGGGTGAAGGGCTTAGATACCTTTGTGGGCACCTGGAATAATAGATGGAACCCACATTTAGACAGAAAATTCTCCCGGAAATGGATCGTCCCACACGTGATAGAAGCATAGAAACATAGAAGATTGACGGCAGAAAAAACCTCCTGGTCCATCTAGTCTGCCCTTATACTATTTCCTGTATTTTATCTTAGGGTGGATCTATGTTTATCCCAGGCATGTTTAAATTCAGTTCCTGTGGCTTTACCAACCACGTTTTCTGGAAGTTTGTTCCAAGCATCTACTACTCTTTCAGTAAAATAATATTTTCTCATGTTGCTTCTGATCTTTATCCCAACTAACCTCAGATTGTGCCCCCTTGTTCTTGTGTTCACTTTCCTATTAGAAACACTTCCCACCTTAACCTTATTTAACCCTTTCACATATTTAAATGTTTCGATCCTGTCCCCCCTTTCCCTTCTGTCCTCCAAACTATACAGATGGAGTTCATGAAGTCTTTCCTGATAATTTTTATGCTTCAGACCTTCCACCATTTTTGTATCCCGTCTTTGGACCCGTTCAATTTGATCAACATCTTTTTGTAGGTGAGGTCTCCAGAACTGAACACAGTATCCCAAATGATGATCAAGTAAGAGGCACAGATTTAGGGATTGTGAAACCACCATCTAATTATACTTGGACACAAAACATCCTTCTTGGAATTTTTAACCATTAGTTGGGTCTTGCGATTTAGAACAGACCATGTTACTTTACACCAAAAGTAACTTACCTAAAGTTGAAGGTTTGGCAATTTCAAAGAGCACCGTCCCAGTCTCCAGGTCCCGGATTTTAAACTTGGTGAAGTCGATATTGTAGATGTTGTCTTCGGGTCGGCACAGGTAATCTGGAAGAGAGGAAAACAGACATGATGCTGAGCCACGTCAAGCAACCTTGAAGATTTGAGTGGCTGCCTGGCTCAGCCCACCAAAAGGGCCTTTGCGTTCAGGGGGAGGAGGGGGAGAGCAGACAATACCAGGAAGCCTCTCCTGTGGTCAAGAGAGGCACCCGGTTAAAGGAGAAGAATCGGTGGAAGGATGTAAGACACAAACATAGGCAAGCACCGCAGCAGGGATTCTACACCCAAAACCCCTTTGGATTTAGAACTGAGCAACATAATTAGCAAGCTCGCTAATGGCACATT
Source organism: Erythrolamprus reginae (assembly GCF_031021105.1). NCBI lineage: Eukaryota > Metazoa > Chordata > Lepidosauria > Squamata > Dipsadidae > Erythrolamprus > Erythrolamprus reginae. The sequence continues at coordinate 34,480,731 of NC_091959.1, read as the reverse complement.
ATTTAACCAAATGTGAAAGAAGAGTTACAACTGGTCAAGAGGGAATTAACACAGTCTACCTAAATCTACTAAATAAGTGCATCCTAGCTCAAGTCAGGACCCAAAAGACCAAATTTGTAGTACAAATAGATCATAATCTACTTAATCTGACCTTTTTAAAAAGTAGTCTTGCAATGAAAGGAAACAGAGGATGTGTAAGATGAACTCATTATATAAAAGTCAGAGTAAACCCTTTTATTCCCTTGTGACTTTGGAAAGAGCACCAGCCCTACATGCCAGCTAAATCTGCTATCTACTATTTAGATTTAGGATCCTCGATTTAATGACCATTCAAAGTTGCAATAGATCTGGAAAAAAAAAAGTTGCGACTGGTTCTTGCACTTATGCCTGTTGAAGTGTCTCCATGGTATCATAATTGTGAGATTCACTTAATTCAATTCAATTCAATTTATTAGATTTGTATGCCACCCCTCTCCGAAGAGGGGCGGCATACTTAATAGCCAAGGCAAGGGGTTTTTAGTTTTAATTATTAGATTTGTATTCTACATTGTTTTTTCTATTACTGTTGTGAGCCGCCCCAAGTCTATGGAGAGGGGCGGCATACAAATCTAATAAATAAATAAATAAATAAATAAATAAATAAATAAATAAATAAATAAATAAATAAATGAATGAATGAATGAATGAATGAATGAATGAATAAAGAAAGAAAGAAAGATCATAAAATCAGGGACAGCTGATTTAACAACTGATTCCCCCGTGATTCTTGTTAACTGACATAGTCATTGGATCTTTCTTAAGCAGCAGTTTAGGAAGCATCCATTGAATATCTGTCCTTTCTTCTCCAATTTTATATTTATTTATTTGCAGGGTTCGTAGGGTCACCTATGTCATGCAATGATTTTAGGCATTAAAATATATATGAAATAAATACAACTAAATGGGAAAACGGAAGTCCTCCCCTCCCCAGGCATCCGACCACACCACTCCGCAGCTCAATCCCAGTCCTAGTCCAATGCTGGGAGAAGAGCCAGGCCATCATGGCCCTCTGGAAAACCGAAAAGCTTAAGGTCTCTCAATGCTCAACTGGGAGGCTATTCAAAAGGGCCATGACGACATCAGGGAAACTCTTTTTGTGGCAGTCGTCCCAAAGGTTCTTCCACAGCCAACAGAAAAGGTTCTGCCAGAGGTGGTCTCTTATGCACTTATAACAGCTGGAGTGGCTGTGCTCAGCTCTGTAGCGGCTGCACTGGAGACACACGATACAAATAATCACATAATAGAGCTGAATTGAAAATGCTGTTCCAGCAAGGAAAGCAAGAAATTGCTACTCAGCCAAATTGTCCATTTAATACTATTTCCATTCTGGGCTATAATCTTGTAATGATCTCCCTTGCAATTCAACTGGAGTCCTTTTTGGTGACATCATCTTACAGGATGATATTATGGTTAGACATTGTTAAGATGGTTGTTAGTCAGAACCTCGCTGCCCTCAACCCCGGCAAGACAAAATGACAAAATAAAAGAGTTGGAAGGGACCTTGGAGGTCTTCTAGTCCAATCCCTGCTCAAGCAGGAGAACCTATGCCATTTGAGACAAAGTGGCTGTCCTGTGTCTTCTTAAAGACCTTCAGGGATGGATCACCTGCAACTTCTGAAGTTTAGTCGTTCCACCAATTAATTGTTCTTGCTGTCAGGAAATTTATCTCCTTGGTTAATTTCCATCCATTCCTTCTTGTCCTACTTTCAGGGACTCTGGAAAATAGACTGACCTCCTTTGTCTTCTTTGTGGAAGCCCCTCAAATGTGGGTAATCCAGACTGACATACAAAATCAGGGAGTCTTCCTGCAGCTGCCTACCTGCTTATTGGGGGCACGCTTACACCAACCATCAACGAAGCATGCGCAGCATCAAAGGTTGGCGGTGCTCATTAACAACCTTTCACATTCAATTGTGTAAATAATGCAGAGATCAAAAATAGTATGAATCCCAAGACAGGCCACAACGATGGAAAAAACACAGACCCATGGCAACGACTTCTTAACGGTGGAAGGTTTCAACATGTGCCAAGAAAAAGATACAAGTGCTACAGCCAAGGCTGGGCATTTCTGCTTCAAAGGCTGAAGAGCGTGTCTTGGCACACCATCTTCCATGATCTTGCTGAGATGCCTTCTCTGTTTCTGTGAACGCGACACAAAGGTTGTGTACAGAATCAGGCAGTTCCTCCGCTAGGTCATAAGGCTGGTGCAGATGCACTTGATGTGATGAATGGTGGGATTATGCTCGTTCAGCCATCTTGTAGTAAGATGCAGGTGCCAGTGGCATTCCATGCCATGCAGTCCAATACCTGTGCCATATACCATAAAACAAGTGATGGCAAACCTATGGCATGTGTGCCACAGGTGGTACACAGAGCCATATCTGCTGGCACACGTGCCCTTGCCCTAGTTCAGTTCCAATGTGTGTACCGGCCAGCTGATTTTTAGTTTGCACAGAGGCTCTGGGAGGACGTTTTTGGCTTCCAGAGAACCTCTGGAGCAGGGGTCCCCAAACCTTTTACATAGGGGGCCAGTTCACTGTCCCTCAGACTGTTGGAGGGCCGGACTATAAAAAAACCTATGAACAAATCCCTATGCACACTGCACATACCTTATCTTAAAGTAAAAAACAAAATGGGAATGTACTATTTAGAGGGGGGGGGGAAGAAGTCTGAAATTCATATATGTTTATGTTTTGTTTTTCATTTTCTTTTGTTAACATCTGATTGGCCATACAAGGTTTTCTTGGCTTATAGAAAAACATCTAAAAGAAGAAGGAAGCACTTTGGCATAATGGTTAATAAGTTAGAAAATAATTGGTGTTGCACTTTTTGAAGGAACATTAAGGAGGGAATGTAATTAAAAAAATGAATGCAACTGGATGACAAAATTAGAAAAAAAAAACTTTTGCAACTTTTTTGATGATTGATATTAGTTACTAAGAAAATGCCGCATTTTATTCATGGAAAATTAGATGGTACACTGTATTGTTTGAATGTATGTTAAGAGAAAAATAAAAAATTACCCCCCCCCCCCAAAACAGTCCTTCCTTCCTCTGTCCCTCCATTTCTCCTTCCTTCCTTCCTCTCCACTTCTCTTTCCCTCCCTCTCTTTCCCTTTTCTTTCTTGCTCTCTTTTCCCTGTGCTCCTGTTAATCACTGGCGGGCCGGATAAATGGCCTCAGCGGGCCGCATGCGGCCCACGGGCCGTAGTTTGGGGACCGCTGCTCTGGAGGGATGGTGGAGGGCGTTTTTATCCTCTGCCATCTCCAAGGAAGCTTTTCGAGCCTGGGGAGGCTGAAACAGAAACCTACTAGGCCCACCGTAAATTGGGAAACAGTCTGTTTCCAGCCTCTAGAGGGCCTCTGGGAGGCAGGGGAAGCTGTTTTCGTCCTCCCCAGGCTTTGAATTATGGGTGTGGGCGCATGCGCAATAGTGCTCATGCATGCTCTTTCAGCACCCAAAGAAAAAAAGGTTTGCCCTCACTGCCATAAACCATCTCTTTCTCATGGATTTGAACATCTTTGTTTTGGATGTGCACAAGGACATTTATGAGTTACCAAAATGGATCCAAGAATTGGAGCAAGCAGCAAAATGAAACAAAATACATTGCTTTTGGGGTAACACTAAGCAATTGGGGTGGGGTGAAGAGACACTACCCAAAGCTGTAAGGAATGCTACCGAAGTTACTCTCTGCCAACTTCAAAATGGATCTGGGCTGCCGCAGCCCTCTTTTTGTTTCTCATCTTCCCACATTGTATGGGGGGGAGGAGGAAACTTGGAATGTCGGACCAGACAATGACCAATCCATCCTCCCATGGGAACCAAGGTCATCTCAACAGGTGCCGGCCAGAGACTGGAAAGGGTTACCAGGGAGACGCCAGACCACCTAACTGGACAATGCAATCTGTGACATAGGAGGGAGGAGAATAGCTATTCTTTAATTATTCCAAAAACCGCAGGAAATAGTTAAAAGTTGGTTTTGCTTTCATGGTGTAGTCAATAAAACAGTTCTTTGAGAAAGCTGTCTGTGTTGGGTTCATCAGTCGGAATCTTGACACTCCCGTGAACAACTCTCTGCAATTGACAAGTTTGGCCTAACGCAACAGCAGACTACCTACAGGCATAGTTCCCTCTAAGCTGAGCAGTGAGCAATCGCTCACTTAAAAATCATCATCAACTCAGAGTTTTTCAAACCTGCCCAGAAGCCGAGAGGGAAAGTGTGAGAGGGAAGGAGAGAGAGAGGAAGAGAGAGAAACAGATAGAAAAAAGAGAGGAAGGAAAAGAGAAAGAAAATGAATGGGAGTAAGGAAGAGAGAAAGAAAATCAAAATCTAGTTTGAAACTAGCTCAACTATTTAAGTGGCATTTTGATATTGATAGAGTTGCCCTATTATGAGCTCACTGTTATAGACACATAGTACAGTATTTTATTTTGAAATTCTCTGAGGCAAAACAGGGTGGGTTTTTTATTTGTTTGTTTGTTTGTTTGTTTATTATTTCTGTGCCGCCCAGTCCCGAAGGGACTGCCGCTCAGACACTATACTTTTCCGCCCCCCTCAAAAAAATTAGAGGGAACACTGCCTACAGGTACATCATGGAGAGGACAAAGGGTGCCGAAACAGAACTGAAGTTGAGCAAGACCCAGCCGAAGCGGATGACCAAGGAGGGCAGCATCCTTACTTTTATTGTTGTGAGCCGCCCCGAGTCTACGGAGAGGGGCGGCATACAAATCTAATAAATAATAATAATAATAATAATAATAATAACAACCACCTTCCTGCAATGGGGTCCCTGAGGGGTGCTGCTGCTGGCATTGCCCAGGTGGGGCAGGATGAGGAAGCCAACAATGATGCCCAACAATGCCACTGGGAGTCAGAAGAACAAGGGTGAGGGACCCTCAGTCTGGGCTTCAGCTAGAGGAGGGGGTTCCAACCTTGGCAACTTGAAGGCTTCTGCAGCATGGCTGCCCAGGGGATTTCAGGAGTTGAAGTCATTAATTAAAAATAAATGAAATCCATTTCATTCATACTGTGCAATAGGAGACTCATTTGATTCCCAAGACAGGGTGCCCAGGGGGAAAGCATTTTGAAATTCCCTGACATTTCCCTGTAACTTGCGATCTAGTTAAGGCATGGTCGTAGATGCCATATTAAATGGCTAAGCCATGGAGCAATATCAGTAGCTGATATTGCCACAGTTATGCTCATTTTTGCTTGACTCTGCCAGGCAGCGTGATCCGTTTTTTTAAAACATGATTTTTCACTGACTTTTAAACATTTTAATACAGTTTGGTTCCCCCCCCCCCCCAATTTATTCCGGTTTTTTTCACGAATTCCTTGGTAATTCCCAAACCACCCATTTCCCTGATAATTCCCTGACTTCCTTGTTTTCCAGGTTTGTTGGACACCCTGCAAGAACAAAGAGGTTTGTCCTTGCTGTGAGTTTAGGGATGTGATTCAACTATATCAGGGGTCCCCCAAACTTGGCAACTTTAAAACTTGTGGACTTCAACTCCCAGAATTCTCCAGGTCAGGTATGCTGGCTGGAGGATTCTGGAAGTTGAAGTCCACCAGTCTTAAAGTTGCCTCCTGCTGAGTGTGAGATTTTAGGGCGGGGTGGGGGGAATCAGTGAAGGGCTACCAAAATATTTACTACCACACTGTGGGCGAGCCTTATGCAGGACACCCTGCATTTTCTTTCAACATCTTTCAGTGCAAATTGGATGCTCTGAGGTGGAGCTCCATTTCTGCTACCCCATTGCATCCCCCCCCCAGGTCTAGGCAGTAGCCCACCCCTGGGGGGAGTCTATCTTTCCATAAAGGGCTGAGCACGGGGGACATCTAGAGGGCAACCAGGGCACTTTGGCATTATCGGGGGGGGGGGGGGCTTGGATGCCCAAAAGGCCTAGTCCAGGGGTAGGCCAAGTTGGCTCTTCTATGACTTGTGAACTTCAACTCCCAGAATTCCTAAGCCTGTCATGCTAGCTCAGGAATTCTGGCAGTTGAAGTCCACATGTCATACGAAGAGCCAGCTTCGCCTACCCCTGGCCTAGTCCAAGTGTAGAAAAAGGTGCCTAAATGACTTGTGCACTGCAACTCCCAGAATTCCCGAGCCTGTCATGCTAGCTCAGGAATTCTGGGAGTTGAAGTCCATAAGCCATTGAAGAGGCAACTTTGCCTAGCCCTGGCCTAGTCCAAGCGTAGGCAAAGTTGCCTAAACCAGTGTTTTTCAACCAGTGTGCCATGGCACACTAGTGTGCCGCGAGACATGGTCAGGTGTGCCGCGAAGCTCAGAGAGAGAAAGAAAACAAGAGAAAGAAAGAAAGAGAAAGAAAGAGCAAGAGAGAAAGAAAGCAAGAGAAAGAGAGAAAGAAAGAGCAAGAGAGAAAGAGAACAAGAGAGAAAGAAAGCAAGAGAGAGAGAGAGCGGGAGGTAGGGAGGGAGAGAGAAAGAGAGAAAAAAAGAGGAAAGAAGGAAGAGAGAAAAAAAGAGGAAGGGAGACAAATAGAGCGAAAGGGAGGAAGAGAGAGAATTTTTTTGTCCAAACTTTTTTTAGCTCCCCCTCCCCCAAATGTGCCCCATGGTTTTGTAAATGTAAAAAATGTGCCGCGGCTCAAAAAAGGTTGAAAATCACTGGCCTAAACTATGCCCTGTGGACTTCAACTCCCAGAATTCCTGAGCTGGCATGATTGACTCAGGAATGCTGGGAGCTGAAGTCCATAAGCCATAGAAGAGCCCCCTTTGCCTTCCCCTGGACTAGGAGGTAAAAGGGGGGAGGGAGATGCTGAGGGTGTGGGGGGGCAGCCGGAAGACCTCCCACCTTTCCCTTGTGAGGGGCACCGGGCATAGTAACCTCTCCCCGACTCTTTCTGCGGAGGCAAATGCCCAATGTCCCCTCCCCGGGCCTTGAGGCCTGGCGGGGAGGGGGGCAGTGAGACCCCGCCGGGGGATGCAGCGGGCGAAGGCAGCCAGAGGGCCGGGGGGGGGGGGCATTCCATGAGGCGCCGGCATTCCGCACCCCCCGTCAACAAAGGGCCTCCATCCCAGCCGAGGAGGTCGCCACGCGGGCGGGAAGCGAGGGCCCGCATCCCCGGGAGGGCGGCTACTCACGCTCCGTGACGCGGCCGAGTCCCAGGACGTGCTCGGGCCGCACCGCCTCTAGCGCCAGCAGCTCCGCCTCCGTCCTAGGGGCCGGCGGGGCGGACCGCGGAGGGGGCGCGGCGGCGTTGGCGGACCCGGAGCTCCTCTGGCCGCGCAGCCGACTCAGTGCTCCGCCGGGCCCGGCCGCGGCCACTCTGGGCTTCGAGCCGCTCATCGCCGGGCCGGCCCCGCCGCCGCAGCCGCCACCGCTGGCAAGATGGCCGACGCCTCTCCCTCAGCCCCGCCGGTCGCCATGGCAGCCGAGGGGCGGGGCGCGCGGCCTAACAAGGGGGCGGCGGAGCAGCCCCTAGAAACGGAAGAGCCGGCCGGCGCGTGGCCACGCCCCCCTTCCCGCGCAATTCCGGGCCTCCCCGAGCCTGCTCGGGTTGTTCCGCTCTTCCGAGGTGTCGTCCGGCCCTTTTCCCACCAGGGGTAGGCAAAGTGGGCTTGTGGACTTCAACTCCCACAATTCCTGAGCCAATCATGCTAGTTCAGGAATTCTGGGAGTTGAAGTCCACACGTCATAGTTTATGCAGGGTTCTCGGGAGACTTTTTTTTTTTTTTTTAAAGAGCGGCGTGGCTCTAAAAAAAGGAAAGGGAAAAAAGGTCAGTTGCTTTTTGGAAAAATAATTTCCGACTCCGGGACATGGTGGCTGGAGAATTCTGGGAGTCGAAGTCCACACAACTTTTAAAAGTCGAGACTATCCTAAAGGGAATCCGATGACAGAATTTGTGGCAGAGAGCAGAGGACTTAAAACAGGGGTCTCCAACCTGGGCGGCTTTAAGATGTGTGGACTTCAACTCCCATAATTCCTCAGCCAGCTTGTGGACTTCAACTCCCAGAGGTTTTGCTGGCTGAGGAATTCTGGGAATTGAAGTCCTCAAGTTTTAAAGTGGCCCAGGTTGAGGATTCCTGACTTAAAACACACCTTCCTAGAAGAGAGGGAATATTTTTTTAAAACCATCAACCCTGTTTTTGCACTTCGGGATAGCAATAGCCCTTAAGACTTACCGTAGTTTTTGGAGTATAAAACACACCTGATAATGCACCTGAGGCTGATAATTACTTCCCCAGCTCTTACCTTGCAAGCTCCTTCATTCCTACTCTCTGCAAAGAATGTTTTCCAAGCCTTAAGTTTTTGCAGGGTTTTTTTCCATTGCTATAGTGCTCCGAATGTTTCTTTCCAGATGCCAATGATGTCCCCAGCTCTTACTGGCTTGCAAGCTCTTTCATTGTTACTCTCTCCAAATAAGGTTTGTTTTTTTTACAAGTCCTAACTTAGGGGATAAAATAATGTACTGGCTAAGGATGCAAGCCAGATGAGTATCTGGTAAGCAGATTCTTTTACTTGTTTTCCTCCCCCAAAACTAAGGTGCATCTTATACTCCGGTTTTATATTCCCCAAAAGTATGGTATATTTGGTGCCTTTTACAGCCCTCTCTCAGTGGTTTTACAATCATCCTATTGCTACCAACAATCTGGCTCCTCATTTTACCCACCTTGGAAATATGGAAGGCTGAAGAACAAACAAACTTAAGGCTAATGGAGGCAACAATATACTGTATCTGCTATCTTGGGAAAGGGATTCTTTGCAGTGGTTCAAGGATTTGTAGTTAGGCAGGAGTTATCAACTGAGATTGTAATTTTTCCACTTAAAAAAAATAAAAACGCCACTTCATTTAAGTGACAATATAATTTTTATTTTTTATTTTTAACACACTGCTGGTTAAAACTGCCAGGCAGTAGATTTCAGATATTTCCCTCAACCAGACATCCTGAGAGAGAGAGAGAGAGAAAAGAGAAACCAACAAAATGTATTTTAAAAAACAAACAAACAGCTTAAATGTACCAAAAATGGGGGTGGAGGGAATAATTAATGCAGAACTCATCCATACCTATTTCACTTCCCTGGGAAAAGAAATCTTTTGCAAAGCCAACGCAGTCAGACGAAAGTCCTATGTGCTTTTTTTTCACCCTTTGCCCAAGCTCCATATTAAATGCACACCGACACACATCCCAATAATAAAAAGAACCAATGCAAAATATGAAAAGACACAAAAGTAAAGGACAGTTGCACGCCACCACCCCATCCCGTCTCGACTTTGAAGTTATGAATGGCAAACCAGCGCAAGGAGAGATTTTGGGCAAGCTTGAAAACCGGCGGCAAACATTCTAGGCCAGGGGTCTCCAACCAGGGCAACTTTAAGCCTGGCGGACTTCAACTCCCAGAATTCCCCAGCCAGCTTTGCTGGGAGTTAAAGTCCGCCAGGCTTAAAGTTGCCCTGGTTGGAAACCCCTGTTCTAGGCTGCGTCGATGTTGCTTTAGCAAGCGGGGTCACAAACAAGAAAAGATAAAACATACACAACAGTACAATAACGGGCGAGGCCTCAATCTTCCGACAGTTGAGACTGCAGCCCTCAAAACCTGCATCTGCCTTGTTGGTAAATAACAAGGATGATCTCCCCTTAAACTTTGATCGTGACAAGATGACCTGGCTTAGGACAAGGGTAGGCAAAGTTGGCTCTTCTATAATGTGTGGACTTCAACTCTCAGAATTGCTGAGCTAGCCTGATTGGCTCAGGAATTCTGGGAGTTGAAGTCCACAAGTCATAGAAGAGCCAACTTGGCCTACCCCTGGCTTAGGAAGTGAAGGGGGGAGGGCAGAGAGAGAAAAGCCAGGTCTTTTCCCGGGGTGGAGGAGGGAAAGGGAGGGATTCAAACATCTCTCAAGGCACTCCCCAAAGGCACCCCAAATAATTTCCCAGATATTTAACCAGGGAGTGATCTCTCGGTTCAAGAAACCAACCCAGGGTCACAAGCACACACACAGCCCTGGCCAAAATATTTGGAAGCTGAATGCCACTCTCAAATCCCCATCAAGCCCAGCTTTGGGGGGTGGGCAGCCCAAAGGCAATGGGGGGAGGTTGGCTGCCAAGGCCTCCCGATTCCCTATCTAGCTTCCTGGGCTCTTCTGCTTTGAAGGAAGCAGCATTGGGTACCACCAGCTAAGCTCCCAAAGGAAGACGGCGTTTCCAGGCCCATCCAAAATTATCCATTTTTTCCTACTACTTTGGGGTTCCTTCAAAAGGAAGCTACAGTCTGTTCTAGCGACCTGAAGGTCTTTAGGATAAACACAGTTCTGCACAGTGACAACCCTAACTTTGCCTTTGAGTTTTGGGGGCCAGGGAGGTCCAAAAATATCCGTTTGCTTAGGCCTTCCTTTTGGCAAAAACACGATCTTACCACAACATATATGGGACACACTTTCAGCAAATCCAGGCCGACATCCTTAATTCCAAGCAGAGTTTTACCTTTGGGATTTGCTGATGAGCCCCCCCACCCTGCCCTCCAGCTGAAGGCAGCTGCAGACCTTCCCCAAGGATGCTCAAGTGGCCCTTTCTCTCTTTTCAAGGTATTTAAACCATGATACCCGATTCATAGCTTTCCTCTTCTGAATGTCTTAAATTGCTGCAGTAAGATAGGAACATTTCTCAATAGTGTATGTCTGATGGGACCTCTGAAGTGATAAAGTAGCCATTTATTCCCCCTCCTGACTAAAAGAGAGGGCGTTGTAATTTGTGCAAGCAAAATGTAGGTTTAAATATATATATAAATAAATAAAACAATCCAACGAAGGGGCAGCCGGATAGCATTGTGCCCAGTGATGCTACTACACAAGGACCGGTGCTCCAAGCACATCACGAAAGCATGCATCAGCATAAATGAACCCAGAACCCTGGCCCTTCTCCCAACAGCGGAAGCGATAGGAACCTTCATTACGTTTTGGCAGGCCTATCGTACGCTGTAGCCTGCAAGCACCAGATCTCCAGCTTAGGTAGAAGAGCCTCAAGGACCACGGCCCCTAAATCAAGAAGCCAGTTGATCCCCCCCCCCCAACTCTCTGAATCGAACTGTGCAGATCACAAGAGTCTTAATATTTTTATAGAACCTAAAAAGGGGCACAAACCACAACCGGAGAGTTGTAAGAGGCAAAATCTGTGGAAGAAGAGAACAGCTTCTGTTCTGATGTGCTTTGCGGAGGGCAACCCTGCAAGTATCTTGACAGATCGCCTGTTGATGTTCATTTTCAGAGTATGGAGAAGGAGGAAATACAGAGCCCTGGCCCAGGCTCATGGTTTTAAGGGCATCTCAGAGCAGGAAGTGAAGTGGGAAGGGTGAACCACTCCACTTTCTGCAAGGACATGGGGCTCCAAGGGCCTTTCTCATGCAAAGTTCCTACAAAACAAAGTTCCTTTAAAAAAAAAACCAGAAAGGCCTCGACATGCAAAGAAGCCTGTCAACTCATACCTGAAAAAAAGTTTTAAAAGGCAGAAGCAACAAATGCAGATTCAAATGCTGGCTTTGCTGCAGTTTCCTTCAAGAAAGAAAATACTAGAATGTCTTGCCACACTCAACGTATTCAAATTCTAAGGGAAAATTAGGGCCATGTTCTCTCTGTATATAAAATAGGGATAAACAAAGCTGCTCTTACTAGTGAATGACTGGAACCAAACCTTCTTAGGAGAAAAGGAATTGCCATTTTTTAACGCCCCAAGACTCAGAAATGCAGAATCTCAGTGGTGTTAAGTCTACTCATCCATATCAGAAGCAAACCAATCAGAGGTGGGCTGCTAAGGTGACCTGTGCTCGCCCCCATGGCTCTGAGTGCTAGCGGAGTCCAGCGCAATTACGCTACTGCACCTGGGCACATAGTGAAATCGAGCACGGACACGCAGGGGCGCCCGTGAATGGAAATGAGGTTGCAATAGCTCACTTGGTCTTCCTCCATCTTCAATTCATTTGTGGTGGAAACGTGCAGTTTTACAATCAAGTGGGAAATTAGGGTACGAGCAAGGCAAGGTAGCTTATAATGTTCTGTTCCTTTGCAAAATATAAGTCAGCCCCTAAATAAACTGCTACCAGGGCTTCTGCGTAAAGATGCAGGATCCAAAAACTGAACAGTAGCAAGATAAAATCGGCCCGTTGCCCTCATGGCTACGTACCTGAGCTCACATAACATCCAACAGCCCATTTATCCAGACTTGCAACATCAATAGCTTCTGATTCAAATTCTTCCAAGTTGGAAGTTCAAAGAATGTAGAACTTGGTGAAATTACTTTGGGGTAATGTGTGCGGGAAAAATGAAGGTGCAGAAACTTTAGGACTTGTAGACTTCAACTCCCAGAAATCTGGGAGTTTAAGTCCCCAAGTCTTAACGTTGCCAAGTTTGAAGACTTCTGTGCTAGCAGGTACCGATTGTCTCACAGGGCATAACCCAGAAGCCACTTCACCAACGACAGCCATGAAAATGGACATACTATCACGAAATATGGACCTCCATCAAACGGAAATTTAGAGCCAGGATGTTCAGAAAGAGCAAAGGGGAGCAACTTTCAGAGCAGGCTCTTGCAAATCCCTGCCAGCATTTTCAGCCAAATGGGGTTTATTCCTAAATAAATTGGGGCAGGGGTGGGCATACCATTACCTAGTAGATATACATATATATAAATAAATAAAAAGAATTTACTTTGAGGTGAAATGTCCAAAAGGAAGCCAAATCTGGGCAGGAAGACCATTTTCTGAACCAGCTAGAGAAAGACAGCTGCTGACTTGAGTTTAATATGTTTACTAGCAGTATGGGGGGGAAAAGCAAAACAGCTCATTTCCTTCTTTGAGATTGTAGCGGGAAAGAAACCGAACAAGTGCCTTAAAATTAAGCCCACAAACAGGGAAAATGGAAGAGATTATAGGAACAAAGATTAAACACGGTGGCAAAACCTGGCTGCTGTGGAGCTCAAGCCCCAAGAGCTGAATATCAACTGACCGACTGACAAGTAGAGTCATCTTGCTCCGCATGTGAAAAGGCCATTGAGGAAAATGTCTTCAACTCTGCCCAGATTCCACTGACATAATTACAGCAATGGAAAACCAGAAAGCCACATCAAAAGAGACGAGAGAGAAATATTCCTTAGATCCCAGTAAATATTTAGGGAGGTTAACAACAGCAGTCCCCCAACAACCCAAAGAGGGCATTTTTCGGTAGGTTATACTCAAGCAACCCGGCCTTTGCTTACAATACAATCTGCGCTCCACAGCAGGAAGCATCTTTTAAGGTCATTTCAGACTGTGCCCATAAAAAGACCCAGGAAAGTAAAGGCCTGATGGGATCTCTTCAAAGGGCCTGCATCTCTTTCAAAAGTGGCCTTGAAGCAGAGGCTGTGGGGAGAAAAAAATGTAATGACTGAAGGAGGTCAAAGACAAAACCCCTTTTGGAGATTTCCTAGCTTTGGACCTCTTAAGGAGAGAAAAAGGAGACACCACCTTGGATTGTGGAAAGTCTCCAGGCACCAGAAAAACGGAAGGCCGCCAGGGACCAGCTTCCTACATGCCCGCTGGAGTGCCAGCTTCTACTGGTCAGGTTTTTGCCATGTAACACGGAATGGGAAGAGGAGTGAAGAATGGAATCACACCATGGGGGAGGAGGGGGAGAGAAATTAAAGTTACACCAGAGGGGGGTGGAGCGAGAGGGAATTCTCTAAAGACAACTCAAGGCTTGCCAGAATTGTCATTTGCCTGAAAGTAAAGTCTTCTCAGAACGCCTGGCTGGGCAGGTGACCTAGGCGACCTGCTCAACCTGTCCCATAACCAAAAGCATGTTGACCCAACATCAATCCGTCAAGGTGAGCCTCCTCAGCTGGAGGAGAAAAGAAGTACCGTGTGTTTGAGATACAAATGTTCTAGCGGATGTCTACCCAATCCCCACCTCCACACCTGTGGATCCTTCCAGCAAAGGCTGCTCAGTGGCCGCTTTTCTTTTCAGCCAACCTTTGGATCATGGGCCTTGCCTCCTGCCCCTCTTGGCTCCGTCTGGCCCCTCGCAGGATATCGCTGCCCCGAAGATCCAGGTTCTGCTTCAAGACCTTCTGGACAGGAAAGGTGGACGCTGCTGGCCCACGGCTGGCCAAGACCCAAAGTTCTGCTGAGGAGGATGCAAACTCTCCCTTTATTGTACCTGCTGCTCCTTAAAAAGCCATTATTTTCCTTAAATATGGAGAAGCCAAGACTGACTTCACCTTCGGCCCCAATTCCTCCTCCCTGCCTTGCAGACCACTGTGCTTGCTGTCTTTTTCACAACCTGCAAAGGCAGAAGAGGGTTGGAATGAAGACGCCAAAGGCCACTAAGATCGGGAACATGAGGCTGCTGTTGTCCGAGGCATAGGGGTTGGGTGTGCGGGGGCCTGACTGCACCCGATTCTTATTGGCCTGCTTTTTAGGGCTGGACCCTTCTTCGTACTCCTCTTCATCTTCCTCCTCCTCTTTCTTCTCCAGGCCTGGGTGAGGCTGAAGCTTTGGAACATCTGTAGAAAGAAAGAAAGAAAGAAAGAAAGAAAGAAAGAAAGAAAGAAAGAAAGAAAGAAAGAAAGAAAGAAAGAAAGAAAGAAAGAAAGAAAGAAAGAAAGAAAGGAAAAACAATGCCAGAGTCTATAGCAGGTCTTCAACCTTGGCAACTTTAAGACTTGTGGACTTCAACTCCCAGAATTCTCCACCCAGCTATGTCCAGGAGTCTTAAAGTTGTCAAGTTTGGGGACCACTGGTCTATGGTGTAAAGCAAAAAAATTGCAGGGAGGCAAGGAGCATTTTTCTATACATGAAACCAGTGATGGCGAACCTATGGCATGGGTGCCATATTTGCTGGCACACAAGCCATTGCCCTAGCTCAGCTCCAACATGCATGTGTGTGACGGCCAGTTGATTTTTGGCTCACACAGAAGCTACGGGAGGCCGTTTTTAGCTAACACGGTGCCCCTGCGTGTCCTTGCACGATTTCGCTACCTGCCCGGGTCAGGCGCTAGCACTCAGAGCCACGGGGGCGAGAGCACACATCACCATTCCACCTTAGCAACCCACCTCTGTGTCTGTGTCTCTTCGGCCAGAAGGTTCGAGACATTTTTCCTGCCTCCAGTGGGAGGGCCTTCTCTAGGTAATATGGACCGGCTGTGTCTGGTTTACTGAACAGCGTACAAACAAGAGAAAACCTTTCCACTGGCTGGAAGCAAACATGTAGCAGTTACAAAGAAAAAGTTAATGTTTAAACACTGAAAAGCTAGAGCCATCTCTATTTGCTTTTTGCAGTGCTGGACTTTTGGAGACCCTGAACATACTGAAGGATAACTCCAGCTTATCGGTATTATATTTGTCACTCAGCCTAAATGGAGGTTCTACTGGGTTGCTAGTATTCAGGAGATGCTGCTTTCAATTGCCAGACATGTAAGCACAGCCAATCTGATACCGGCTTTGAGGCCAAAGGTCCACGTATTTTGAGCTCAACATCACCTTAAGTTCCTTAAATTATTCTATTGGCATGTGGCCTAGAGCTGTCCTTTGGACCGAGACAGAATCACCCGCCATTTCAAAGAAGAAATGGGGAGGCAAAGGAGTTACTCACCATCCACTGTTCCTGCCAGGACATACAGCGCACAGATTTTTGGATTATCATAGTACCCCTGTGGAAAGCAAGAGAGACTTGATGGACACCATTTTTTACCTTTGGAAGAGCTGGTTTATAAGAAAGGTTCTGTTCTTTTTTTTAATAAACTTTATTGGGTTTTTAAAAAAAAAAATCTTTAAAATCAATGGCATAACAAAGAAAAAAAAAGCAGTCACACATCTGTATTTCATCTGGTTCTGTTCTGTCCCAGCACCGAGCCCCCCAGAAATCAGATGAACACCAACGGATTAACTAATAAAGGGTTTTAATATTTACAAAAGTCTCAGTCATTTAAAGTCTTTTCAATAAAGGAATAAAGTCTAGCAAAGTCTTCTATTCTATTCTATTCCAATATCTATTCTATTCTTTTCCAATATCTATTCTATTCCAACATCTATTCTATTCTATTCTATAAGTCTAATGCATTAAATTAAATTAAATTTCCAGTGATAAAATGATACAAAATGTTTCCCAGTTCTGCCCCTCTCCGAAAAGAACAATAGCCGCTCATAGCTCAAGAGAGAACTCTAAGAAAAACAAGACTCTGATTATTATAAAATTTGGGGGAAGTTTTATGATTGGATAGAAAATTAAGAGATACATTATGTATTATTAGTAATTGGTTAATTTTGGAAAAATAGAAACAAGTGAATTTGATTTAAGCTTTGCAAACCAGATGGCAAATATGAGAAATGGTGGCAGCACATATAATGATATAACACAAAATTTACCTATTGTGTAGATTTAAACATATAGAACTTTATTTTATGATGTAGGTTACATTTTATGAACAGTTTCTTTTACTACAGATATATATATATAGAGAGAGAATTTTTAATCAACTATATAAGATTAAATTTAGATAAAAGAGATTTTATTAACATAGAAACATAGAAACATAGAAGACTGACGGCAGAAAAAGACCTCATGGTCCATCTAGTCTGCCCTAATACTATTTCCTGTATTTTATCTTACAATGGATATATGTTTATCCCAGGCATGTTTAAATTCGGTTACTGTGGATTTACCAACCACGTCTGCTGGAAGTTTGTTCCAAGGATCTACTACTCTTTCAGTAAAATAATATTTTCTCATGTTGCCTTTGATCTTTCCCCCAACTAACTTCAGATTGTGTCCCCTTGTTCTTGTGTTCACTTTCCTATTAAAAACACTTCCCTCCTGAACCCTATTTAACCCTTTAACATATTTAAATGTTTCGATCATGTCCCCCCTTTTCCTTCTGTCTTCCAGACTATACAGATTGAGTTCATTAAGTCTTTCCTGATACGTTTTATACTTAAGACCTTCCACCATTCTTGTAGCCCGTCTTTGGACCCGTTCAATTTTGTCAATATCTTTTTGTAGGTGAGGTCTCCAGAACTGAACACAGTACTCCAAATGTGGTCTCACCAGCGCTCTGTATAAGGGGATCACAATCTCCCTCTTCCTGCTTGTTATACCTCTAGCTATGCAGACAAGCATCCTACTTGCCTTTCCTACCGCCTGACCACACTGCTCACCCATTTTGAGACTGTCAGAAATCACTACCCCTAAATCCTTCTCTTCTGAAGTTTTTGCTAACACAGAACTGCCAATGCAATACTCAGATTGAGGATTCCTTTTCCCCAAGTGCATTATTTTACATTTGGAAACATTAAACTGCAGTTTCCATTGCTTTGACCATTTATCTAGTAAAGCTAAATCATTTACCATATTACAGACCCCTCCAGGAATATCAACCCTATTGCACACTTTAGAGTCATCGGCAAATAGGCAAATCTTCCCTACCAGACCTTCCCCTATGTCACTCACAAACATATTAAATAGAATAGGACCCAGAACAGACCCTTGTGGCACACCGCTTGTAACCTGTCTCTGCTCAGAATACTCGCCATTAACAATAACTCTCTGATGTCTATGCTTCAGCCAGCTTGAAATCCAGTGAACTATCCAGGGATTAAGTCCAATCTTCACTAATTTATCCATCAGCTCTTTATGTGGAACCGTATCAAAGGCTTTGCTGAAGTCCAGATAGGCAATATCCACGGCACCACCTTGATCCAACACCTTTGTGACATAGTCAAAGAAATCAATGAGATTAGTCTGACATGATTTGCCTTCAGTAAAGCCATGCTGATTTGGGTCCAATAAGTTATTGTTTTTTAGGTGCTCATTTATCCTCTTTTTGAGTAGAGTCTCCATCATTTTAACTACAACTGATGTCAAGCTAACTGGCCTGTAGTTACCAGCTTCTTCTCTACTGCCCTTCTTGTGGATAGGCACAACACTGGCCATTCTCCAATCCTCAGGAACATCTCCTGTTAACAGGGATTGGTTAAACAAATCAGTCAGGGGGGTAGCAATGACAGATCTGAGTTCTTTAAGAACTCTGGGGTGGATGCCATCTGGACCCATTGCCTTATTTATCTTTAATCGTTCAAGTTCTTCTAAGACATCGGCTTCTAAGATCACTGGAGCTGAATCCATACAGCTGGAAGCAATGCTATATCCCCCTATAGTATTATTTTGTAAGGTGTCTTTTGAGAAAACTGAACAGAAGTAGCTATTGAAATGGTCAGCGATCTCCTTATTCCCTTATTATTCTTTACATTGTTGTAACCTTTAGTAGTAAGACGGTGAGGGTAAAATTTTAATTTAGAATTTTAAGAATTGCTAATATTGTATAAAATTAACAGAAAATATTATACAGGAAGAGAGATGGAGTGATTAATGAGAAAAGAAAAGTTTGTATATGATTGATTTTAAGCATTTTTGTTGTCTTTATAACCATACATTGTTTTATTTTATGGTGGAGAAAAATAAAAAAATGTATACCGAAGAAGAGAGAACTCTATACAGGTAGTCCTCAACTCACAACCACAACTGAGCCCAATATTCATGTTGCCAAGTTGAAAATTGTTACATGGGTTTGTTCCATTTTATTACTTTTCTCATCGCACCCTTTTAAGTGAATCACTGCAGGGGATAAGCAAGTAAACGTGCTTGTTAAGTCCAGTTTCCCCCTTGACTCTGCTTGTCGGAAGGTCACAAAAGGAGATCATACAACTCAAGGACACTGCAACGCGTCATAAATGCGAGTCGCCTGTTAAGCCCCCGAACGTAAATCATGTGATCACAGGTCATAAGCACGGAAAGGGCCACTTTATTTTCAGTGCCCTTGCAATTTCCTTGTAGGGCTTTATAGGTCATAAGCAACAGTTTGAATTGAGTCCGGAAACCAATTGGCAGCCAATGCAGACTGTGGTCTGCACTGGCTGCCAATTAGTTTCTGGACTCAATTCAAAGTGTTGCTTATGACCTATAAAGCCCTACATGGCATCGGACCAGATCACCTGCGGGACCCCCTTCTGCCGCACGAATCCCAGTGATCAGTCCGGTCCCAGGTCCTGTCACCTAGACAATGTTGCTTGGGAGAGCCTACGGGAAGAGCCTTCTCCGGGGGCTCCGGGTCTATGGAATCAGCTCCCCCCCCTGGAGATTGGTACTGCCCCCCCCCCCCCGCCTTCCGCAAGAGGCTTAAGATTCACTTATGTCGCCAGGCTTGGGCCGATTAGATCAGTGATGGCAAACTTATGGCACGTGGCATACCTACTGGCACGCAAGCTGTTGCCATAGCTCAGCTCCAATGTGCAAGTGTGTGCCAGTCACCTGATTTGGGGCTTGCACAGAGGCTCTGGGAGGCCGTTTTCGGCTTCCAGAGAGCTTCCATGGGGATGGGCAAGGACGTTTTTACCCTCCTCCAACTACAGGGAAGCCTTTGGAGCCTGGAGAAGGTGAAACAAGAGCCTACTGGGCCCACCAGAAGTTGGGAAACAGGCCATTTCCAGCCTCCAGAGAGCCTCCAAGGGGTGGGGGAAGCTGTTTTTGCCCTCCCCATGCAATGAATTAGGGGTGTGGGTACTCAACGCATGTGCCATAGTGTCCACACATGCTCTTTCGTTACCCAAGGGAAAGAAGGTTTGCCATCACTGGATTAGATCTTAGTCCCCCTGGCCAACAAATTATATTATTATTATTATTATTATTATTATTATTATTATTATTATTATTATTATTATTAATTAGATTTGTATGCCGCCCCTCTCCGAAGACTCCCATACAAATGATTGTATGATTGTTGCATGAATGGGTGTGAGTGATTCTTAATATAATCAGGGATTTTAGATTGTTCTGTAATTTTAATTAATTGGACTGATTTTGTTGTGATTTACTGTTCTTTTATATGTTGTGAGCTGCCCCGAGTCTTCGGAGAGGGGCAGCATAGAAATCCAATCAATCAATTAATCAATTTCAAATGGACACAAAGCGGACTGTTGTAAGTTGAGGACTACCTGTACCTCTTTCCTGCCCTGATGGCCCCTCCATCCTCTTCAGACAAGGCTTGCTCCTGAATGAGGGAGCCATGGGGTGCCCTCAGCTCCTCTGCCTGCACATAGCCAATCTTCCGATGGGGAAATTGGCCTCCTGGCAGGGTTTTATTTTATTTTTACCTTGACAAACTCAATGTTAAGCTTTCCTGTGAAGGTGGAAACCTCTCCCTGAACACTCAGCTTCCCCTTCTTGATGTTGATGGGGACAATCTCATCGTGGGCCGTGCTGTGCCCCACTCGGTCAAAGATGTCCAAGTCCTTCACCACCATGTGGCCGTTCAGACGCACATCGAAAACCTGTGAGTAAAAAAAGTGGCAGTAAAAAAAAAAGCAAATTCCATGCTTGGCAGGATTAGGAAGGGAATCGAAAATAGGTCGGCAAGTGTTGTATTGCCTCTGTACAAACTGATGGTGAGACCACACTTGGAGTCCTGTATACAGTTCTGGTCACCGCACCTCAAGAAGGATAGAATGGAACTGGAAAAGGTGCAAAAAAAGGGCAACAAGAAGGATCAAGGAAATGGAGCCCTTCCCTTATGAAACCAGGTTGCAATGCCTTGGTCTCGTCAGCCTTGAAAGACGGCGTTTAAGGGGTGACTTGATCGAAGTGTATAAAATCCTGCATGGGATAGAAAAGGTGGATAGAGAAAAATTATTTTCTCTATCACACAATACTAGGACGAGGGGACCCTCCCTAAAGCTCATAGGGAAGAAAGTGAGGACAAATAAAGGGAAATCTTTCTTCACCCAGAGGGTCATTGATTGATGGAATTCACTTCCAGAAGAGGTCGTGACAGCTGTCGGCCTGGATAGCTTCAAGGCAGGATTAGACAGATTCAGGGATGCCAAGTGTATCATAGGTGGTTATTGAAACAGATGTGCAAGTGCCACCTCTATGTTGGTTGAGGCAGGCAGGGTTCCCTTGAGTACCATTTGTTGGGGGTCAAGGGAAAGGGAGGGTTTTGCCTTCTTTCTACTCAAGATCCCCAGGGACAATTGGGGGGCCACTGTGCGACACAGAATGCTGGACTCGATGGGCTTTGGGCCTATTCAGCAGGGCTCTTCTTATGCTCTTATGTTCGAGTTGAAAAAGGAGACAGAATTGTTACCAGCACGTTGGGAAAACAGGCCCAACAAGGCCCAGCCCAGGGAAGTTTTCAAGCTGCTCGAAATTCTCGCTGGGAAGAATGGAACAGGCACCCACCCGTCTACACTCCTTGATAAGGAATCTTGCTTAACTCAGGCAGCTATGAATTGTTTTCAATAAATGTTGGCCCAACTGAAATATTGTTTTTATTAACACTATTCTGAGATGGTGCCAACATCCGGAGCTGCTCATTGGACAAGAGTATATGCAACTCACTGGTAAACATAGAAACATAGAAGACTGACGGCAGAAAAAGACCTCATGATCCATCTTGTCTGCCCTTATACTATTTCCTGTATTTTATCTTAGGATGGATCTATGTTTATCCCAGGCATGTTTAAATTCAGTTCCTATGGATGGACCAACCACATCTGCTGGAAGTTTGTTTCAAGCATTTATGACTCTTTCAGTAAAATAATATTTTCTCATGTTGCTTCTGATCTAACCTCAGATTGTGCCCCCTTGTTCTTGTGTTCACTTTCCTATTAAAAACACTTCCCTCCTGAACCTTATTTAACCCTTTAACATATTTAAATGTTTCGATCATGTCCCCCCTTTCCCTTCTGTCCTCCAGACTATACAGATTGAGTTCATGAAGTCTTTCCTGATAGATTTTATGCTGAAGACCTTCCACCATTTTTGTAGTCCGTCTTTGGACCCGTTCAATTTTATCCATATCTCTTTGTAGTTGAGGTTTCCAGAACTGGACCCAGTATTCCAAATGTGGTCTCATCAGCGCTCTATACAGTGGGATCACAATCTCCCTCTTCCTGCTGGTTATACCTCTAGCTATGCAGCCAAGCATTCTACTCGCTTTCCCTACAGCCTGACCGCACGGTTCACCCATTTTGAGATTGTCAGAAATCACAACCCCTACCACACAAAAAACACAAAGTACCTTTAAATATATAGTCAGAACTGATATTTAAGGTCGTTCCCCCTACACAGCCCAAAATGGAGCACTTCACAGTCCGGCAGCCCTACCCTCACCAGCTCCACCAAAGCTTTTTCGCCAATGCCTTTCAAATGGTGCTTTTGTTCACTTTCTTTCTTTACCTTTTGCTGTGACTGTGCAAAATAGACCTCAGCAAACTTCAGCACCAGGACATAGTCGCCTTCTTCCTTGATAGGCACCTCGTAGCCAAAGGTTTCCTCGTTGTAGCGTTCCGTCTGGTAGAGAATTTGATCCTCGGGGTTGGAGCGCAAGATGGGCAGTTTCATGCCATAATCAGAAGCTGCAATTCCAATAAATACACATTTTTTCTTTTTGGGTATAAATTTTTTATTGTTTTTCACACCATACAGAGATTCCAATTTACATACTTCAAATTAAAATATAAATACACATTTTTTTCGAAGCACAAGGCAAGTTCACCTTTGCCCACGGGAAGGTGGCACCAAACATTTACCATATTTTTTGGGAGTATGCGACACACCTTTTTCCTCCCTAAAAGAGGCTGAAAATTTGGGTGCATCTTATACTCTGAATGTAGCTTTTCACGAAGCTTTTTTCCCCAGCCCTAACCAGGTGCTAACGGTCTTCTCAGCTCTCACCAGCTTGCAGGTTCGTTCATTGCTACTCGCTCAGAATAAGGTGTTTTTCAGTCCTAACCAGGGGATAAAATAATGTGCTGAAGCTGACCAGACTAAGGATGCTAGCTAGATGAATACCTGGTGGGCAGATTTCCCATTTCCCCATTTTCCTCCCCAAAAACTAAGGTGTGTCTTATACTCCAAAAAATACAGTAACTGTTTAGTTTCCCTCCCATCCTCCTAGATCAGTGATGGTGAACTTTTTTTCCCTTGGGTGCCTAAAGTACGTGTGCGTGTGCTATCTCGCAAGTGACAACACCCATAATTCAATGACTGGGGATAGTGAAAATGGCCTCCCTTGCCCCCATCCCCCCTTCCAGAGGTCTTCTGAAGGCTGGAAACAGACCATTTCCCAAACTCTGGTGGACCCATTAGGCCTGTTTTTTGCCCTCCTTAGGCTCCAGAGGCAAAAATGCCCTGCCTCATCCTCCCAGAGGCTCTCTGGAAACAGAAAATGTCCTCCCAGAGCCTCCAGGTAAGCCAAAAATCAGCTGGCTGGCACACACACATGAACACTGGAGCTGAGCTAGGGTAACGGCTCACATGCCAGCAGATATGGCTCCGCACGCCACCTGTGGCACCCGTGCCATAGGTTCGTCATCACTGTCCTAGATCCTAAGGCAACCTTTTGGCTTGCCTGGGCCGCATTAAGTGTCTTGGGTCGGATATAGGATAAACTATGTAGCAGGGGTGTCAAACTCAAGGCTCAGGAGCCGGGGTGCTTAGATCTGGCCTGTGAGACCATCCTGGAAATCGCCCATGGTCCTTTGGCCAGTGAAAATGGAGCTTGCGAGGGCTGCAGGCAGCTGTCCTGAGCTCTGTTTTCACAGGCAGAGGGTTGCAGGAGGCTGTCACAGCTGAAAACAGAGCATGAGACCCTGTTTCCGCTGGCAGAGCATTCAAGCCACCACAAGGTGATGTTTGCCTGGCCACGCCCCCACACCCCTCCCCAAGGTCAAACACAACCCTGAAATGAAATCGAGTTTGACACCCCCGCAATACAGTATAGTTCAGTGATGGAGAACCTACGGCACGGGTGCCACAGGTGGCACACGGAGCCATATCTGCTGGCACATGAGCCGTTGCCCTAGCTCAGCTCCAACGTGCATGTGTGTGCCGGCCAGCTGATTTTTGGCTCGCACAGAGGCTCTAGGAAGGGGGGTTTGGCTTTCAGTGAACCTCCAGGGGGGGATGAGGGAGGGCGTTTTTATCCTTCCTCGGCTCCAGGGAAGCCTTTGGAGCCTTGGGAGGGTGAAACACGAGCCTACTGGGTCCACCAGAAGTTGGGAAGCAGGCCGTTTCCGGCCTCCAGAGGGCCTCTGGGGGGTGAGGGAAGCTGTTTTCGCTCTCCCCAGGCATTGAATTATGGGTGTGGGCACTTGCACATACGTGATAGCATGCGCCCACCCTTTTTCAGCACCCGAGGAAGAAAAAGATTCACCATCACTGGTATAGTCAATGTGCATAAGTAAACAATTTCCTTTTAAAATCTTTGATATAATCTCGTGGAGCCGCGTTAACTAGCTGCTCAGGGCTTCGTGCGCCCTGCAGGTTGGACACACCTTCAAACTTTTAAGGAAAGAATTCCCTGATCAAATGACACACACATACACAAACACAGAAGCTACAAACACAGGGAGCTAACTTGAAAGACATCTGCAAGCTCAAACCAAGCAGGTCACAAGGTACCCCAAGAGTTCTGCCAGTGAAGTTGGCTCAGGACCTACTGGCCTATTTCCCGGCGACATGTGGCAGATCCACAAGGACTTCCCACTTTCGGTAGTTTTAACAGAAACATTTTCTTCCCTCCTAAATTAAGCTGCTCAATCAGGAACTCTTTGACAAAACCAGGAAGCCGAGGGTTGGGAGGGAGCTTCAAACTCTGGAACAGGGATGGAAACAAAGTCCCACGTGGCGCACGTCTTCAGCTGCCCCCCTCTCAGGGACGCTCCCGTTTGTGAGTTACCACCCCCCACCTAAGAATCCACTTGTTTATTTATTCGTTCAATTTCTAGGCTGCCCTTCTCCGGACTCAGCGCGGCTTTACAATATGTTAATAACAACAGTGGAAGAAATAAAAATTAAATAAAACAACACTATAAAACTTCTCTATAAAAAAGCTCGTAACTTAAAACATCAGACAGCTCACCTCATACAACTCTGTCATATCTCCGACAGTCAGACAATAATGGGGGCTGGCCAGCAGTGGGCTACAAACCGGAACGCTAAACTGCACTCGACGCCACGGCTCATAAGTTCTTGCCAGGCCAGCACGATTTTGCTGCTGCACCTTTGGAGGTAGCAAAATCGTGCACGGAGCCGCAGGTAAAACCTCACTGAAACACGGGCGACCTGCGGCTCCTTGCGCAATTTTGCTACCTCCACAGGTGCAGCAGCAAAACTTTGCTGGCCCCGCAAGAACTTACGAGCCGCAGCGGCGAGCGCAATTTAGAGTTCCAACTCGTAGCCCACCGCTGGGGCTGGCACAAAGTAACCAAGTTCAGCAGCCCCACGCCTGTCAGCAGAGATGTGTCTTTAAGCTCTTCCAGAAGGCCAGGACAGTGGGAATATTACAGATCTCTGAGGGGAGTTGATTCCAGAGGGCAGGGGCCAACCCAGAAAAGGCCCATCCCCTAGGGCAGTGATGGCGAACCTATGGCACGGGTGCCACAGTGTTACATGGAGCCGTATCTGCTGGCACGCAAGTTGTTGCCCTAGCTCAGCTCCAAAGTGCATGTGTGTGCCGGCCTGCTGATTTTTGGCTTGCACAGAGGCTCTGGGAGGGCATTTTTGGCTTCCAGAGAGCTTCCAGGGTGTGTGGGTGGGGGCGTTTTTACCCTCCCCCAGCTCCAGGGAATCCTTTGGAGCCTAGGGAGGGCGAAACACGAGCCTACTGGGCCCACCAGAAGTTGGGGAACAGGCCGTTTTTGGCCTCCAGAGGGTCTCTGGGAGGTGGGGGAAGCTGTTTTCGCATTGAATTATGGGTGTGGGTACGAGCATGGGCGATAGTGTGCGCCCATGCTCCTTCATCACCCGAGGGAAAAAAGGTACACCATCACTGCCCCAGGGCCTGCCAGCCAGCGTTGTCTGGCTGACGGGACCTGGATAAGGCCGACCCTGTGGGCCCTAACCGGTCGATGGGATACATGAGGCAGGAGATGGTCCTGTAGGTAATCAGGTCCTAA
This sequence comes from Erythrolamprus reginae, assembly GCF_031021105.1. Taxonomy (NCBI): domain Eukaryota; kingdom Metazoa; phylum Chordata; class Lepidosauria; order Squamata; family Dipsadidae; genus Erythrolamprus; species Erythrolamprus reginae. The sequence goes on along the minus strand of NC_091959.1, from coordinate 34,454,748 downwards.
GTCATGTAGGACCTGATTACCTTTACATTTAAAGGTCAACAACAACACTTTGAATTGCATTCGGAGACTAGTTGGCAACCAGTGCAGCTTGCAGAGTGATGAAGAAACAGGGGCCTTATCTGGGTGGATCTCGGGACGGTAACTAAGAAATAAAATGCTTTCAGGTCTGCTCAATATTGGAATCTCATTTCTGGACAGTAACAGATACGGCTGCACTTCTCTCCGCAATGCAAGTCGTTAAATCAGGGCTGCCAAACTGTGGGCCAGATGTGTCATGTGCATGCCACGCCCACCCCTGCTCCACGAGGGGGAAAAAATGTCACAATATGTTATGGGATGGCAAGGTGACATGGCACGTTTGACATAAAACTTATCAGGAAAGACTTCATGAACTCAATCTGTAGAGTCTGGAGGACAGAACAGAAAGGGGGGGACATGATCAAAACATTTAAATATGTTAAAAGGTTAAATAAGGTTCAGGATGGAAGTGTTTTTAATAGGAAAGTGGACACAAGAACAAAGGGGCACAATCTGAGGTCAGTTGGGGGAAAGATCAGAAGCAACGTGAGAAAATATTATTTGACTGAAAGAGGAGTAGATGCTTGGAACAAACTTCCAGCCGACATGGTTGGTCAATCCACAGTAACTGAATTTAAACATGCCTGGGATAAACAGAACCATCCTAAGATAAAATACAGGAAATAGTAAAAAGGCAGACTAGATGGACCAGGAAGTGTTTTTCTGCCGTCAATCTTGTGTTACATCTGTCGGGTTACAAAACTAAGATCTTGAATTGGTGCTACAGGCAGTCCTTGAGTTACAACCAGTCACTTAGCAACTGTTCAGAGTTATGACGGGCATCCCTAGAGCTACTTACAACCCAGATGTGAAGTTCTGTCGTGATTATATATATTCTGGGTGCTCAGCCCCCCCCCCCTACATTTATAGCTGTTTGGGGTATCCAGCAAACCAAGTCCCCTGAAGACAATGGATTTGCTTAAGGTTCACGGTGTTTGCTTAATGATTGCAATGATTCTCTTAATAGACTGCCGCAAAATTGCAAAATGCCCATATTTCTCCAACACTACGTGGACTGCATTGGTTGCCGATTGGTTTCCGGACACAATTCAAAGTGTTGGTAATGACCTATAAAGCCCTACATGGCATCGGGGCAGACTACCTCCGGGACCACCTCCTGCCGCATGAGTCCCAGCGACCGATCAAGTCCCACAGAGTTGGCCTTCTCCTGGTCCTGTCAGCTAGACCAGTGTTTCCCAACTTTGGCAACTTGAAGATATCTGGACTTCAACTCCCAGAATTCCCCAGCTGGCAGTTGAAGTCCAACTATCTTCAAGTTGCCAAGGTTGGGAAACACTGAACTAGACAATGTCGCTTGGCGGGGCCTAGGGGAAGAGTCTTCTCTGTGGTAGCCCCGGCCCTCTGGAAACAGCTCCTCCCAGAGATTCACACTGCCCCCATCCTGCTTGCCTTCTGTAGGAGTCTCAAGACTCACCTATGTCCCCAAGCTTGGGACAATTAGGTCTCAGCCCCCTGGCCAACAAAATGAGATATATGCTGTATGATTGAACTGGTATGATTGTTTTTAAATATTGGATTTTTAGATGGTAATTTTAAATTTAATTCAATTTTCTGTTGTACTGTATTGTTATATTATATGCAGCGAGCCACCCCAAGTCCTCGGAGACGGGTGGCATACAAATCTAATTAATAAAATAAATAAGTAAGTAAAAGATTGAAAATCAGGTATAGTTACACAGGGACCCACTAATGATTGGCACAACTTATGACTGCAATTTATAAGGCCATTGAGTCAAGTACTACCTGTTTATTAACAGCAGGCTACTACATATTTTGAAACCACTTTAATCCTGAAATTCTCTTCACGGGGCTATTTTCATTTTAAGTGTTTATGAGATGTTTTCTTATGGCTTATGCATTCCATGGTTTAAATTCCAAGAGAACTTCTCAAGAGTTCTTTGACAGATGGGCGCAACAGATCTGCAAGGAAGTCGTGCCATTTTACACAGTGATTTCTGATGTGTCCTTGGAGTAGCTCTACTCCCCCTTTTGTTCTGCCTGTGGGAGAGAGGGAGGGAGAAGGGAACCACAAAACAACAAAAGGAGCTTCAACCACTGGTAGCCCAGAAGAAAATGCTTGAAGAACTAATATTAGGCTGTGCAAAGGTTATGACTGGATGTCAAAATGCCTAGCCTCAGCCTTATTACAGCCAAGCAGAAGCCTCCATTCAGCTATTTTTGGCATAAAAATCCCTGCAACTCCTGTGAGAAATGAGAAGTACATTCAATATTTCATAAACAGAAGTTGTGTCTCCTTTCCATGGACTTCTGCTAAAGGCAAATCGTTCCACATATGCCCCCCATTTGGAATGCTTAGTTCTCCTGCACCGAACGAGCCCAGAGTTAGAAATCGTGGCAAAATTCGAGCCGGCTCGAAGCAAAAGTTGAGTTGGCAACTTAAGCACGCCCTTTTCCAGAAACTGGGCTTTTGCCATGAAAGTACAGTGGTGTTTCCTTCCATTTTCAACTTAAATAGGCGTTGATTGCTTACCTGAACGCCTCTTCTCGTACGGTGAGCGGGTACAGCAGTCACATGGGTTGCTCATGTCCAATCCGGTGGAACTGAGCCTAGTGTTAAAAAAGCTTGCCGGATCCGCCCCTTCCCCAGAATTCGCGAATCCATAGACTAGGCTCAGCTGTGAAGCTCTGTAGTGTTCAACTCTTATTGTTAGAGGAAAAAAAGGATTATAGAAAGGTAAGGAAGACACATACAAGGGCGGGAAGTGACTGCTGTACCCGCTCACCGTACGAGAAGAGGCGTTCAGGTAAGCAATCAACGCCTATTCTCCGTACTGAAGGAGCGGGTCCAGCAGTCACATGGGACATACCCAATAGATGGTCCCTAGGGTGGGATTAGATTGCTATCGTGTGAGATAACGGATTGGAGTACCCTTCTGCCGAAGGCAGCGTCCGCTGAAGCGTAAGCATCAATCTTGTAGTGCCTGATGAAGGAATTTGGCGAGGCCCAAGTGGCTGCTTTGCAGACCTCCTCCAACGGGGCTTGAGTCGCCCAAGCGGCCGAGGTGGCTGCGCTTCTGGTGGAATGCGCTGTGATGTTCCTTGGAACTGAGAGGGAGGCCGATTCATAGGCCTTAGATATAGTCCCTCTGATCCAACGGCCTATTACTGTTGAAGACACTTTGGTCCCCATGACTCTGGGGTGATAGGCTATAAACAGTGCTTCTGACCTCCGAAAGGGTCCTGTGCGTTGGATATAGATTCTCAGCGCTCTAATAAGATCCAGAGTGTGCCATCTAATTGCCAAGGGATGGTCTCGTTGGAGGCAGAAGGAAGGTAGGACAATATCCTGAGTTCTGTGGAACATGGAACTGACCTTGGGTAAGAAGGTAGGGTCCAGTCGCAAGACTACCTTGTCCTGATGGAACTGACAAAGGTCCTGCCTGATTGAGAGGGCAGCCAGCTCCGAAATGCGTCGAGCAGAGGTAATAGCCACCAGGAATGCTACCTTAAAAGATAAGTACCTTAGGTACGCTGATTTTAGGGGTTCGTATGGTGCCTGCGTGAGGGAATGGAGAACCCGAGGCAAATCCCAAGATGGATACCTGTGGACCTTGGAAGGTCTGAGGTTGGCTATGCCCTTGAGAAATTCCTGAACCTCTGGAAAGGATCGGAGAGGCTGTCTGCGGGGGCCCCCTAGGACAGATGAAATGGCTGCCAGATGACGCCGGAGGGTGCTGGTAGAAAGTCCTTTATGGAAGCCTTGCATAAGGAAGGAGATGATTCTGTGTATGGGAATGCACAGAGGGGAGAGGCCTTCCTGTAGGCACCACTGGTGAAACTTGGACCACGTGTGGTCGTAGATTCGATTGGTCGAGCTCCTTCTGGCCTTTAAAATGACCTCCGCTGTATCGGGGTCATGACCACGCAGTTCTAAGTCTCTCCTGATAACAGCCAGGCGGTGAGGTGGAACCACTCCGGGTCTGGATGGAATGAGGCCCCCTGCCGCAGCATATCCCCCGAAACGGGGAGTCGCCAGGGGTCCTGAACGGACAGCTGTTGGAGATCCGCGAACCAGGGTCGGCGGGGCCAATGAGGGGCGATTAGGATCACTCGGGCCCTCTCGGTGAGGACCTTGTGAATCACGTCCGGGAGAATCGGAATTGGAGGAAAGGCGTAAAGTAGGCCTGGCGGCCATGGGCTCCGGAGGGCATTGATTGCTTCCGCTCCCGGGGATGGAAATCTGGAAAAGAAGCGAGGGAGTTGGGCGTTCGCATTGGTCGCGAAGAGATCCAGAATAGGTAGACCGAATCTGAGGCAGATCTGATGGAACAGGTCCTGATGGAGGTTCCACTCTCCTGGGTCTATCGTTGCTCGAGATAGCCAATCCGCCTGGACGTTGAGGCTCCCCGAGATGTGGTCGGCTAGGAGCGACCGAAGATGTTTTTCCGCCCAAAGGCCTAACTTGAGGGCCTCCCTCATGAGAGCCTTGGATCTCGTGCCCCCCTGTCTGCAGATATGGCTTTTTGTGGCAATGTTGTCGGTGAGAATGAGAACGTGCCGGTTGGGAATGCGAGGAGAGAAATGTTTCAGAGCCAGAGAAACGGCTCTTAATTCTAGCCAATTGATTGGCCTGGAAGCTTCCTCCGGGGACCACGTGCCCTGGGCTATCATCCCCTGGGCGTGGGCGCCCCATCCCGATAGACTGGCATCTGTGGTGATGACAAATTGATCCGGGCACCTGAACGGGGATCCTTTGTCCATGGCCGGAGACTTCCACCACTTGAAGGATCTGCGAACACTTGGTGGAATGACAATGCGACGATTTGAGTTGCTGTGCCCCGATCTCTGAAAGGGTAATAGGAGCCACTGAAGTTCCCTAGCATGAAGGCGAGCCCAGGGAATGATGCCTATGCATGACACCATCTTCCCCAAAAGGGAAGACAGAGTTACTATGGATACTGAAGGTTTGGATAAAATGTTGGAAATTAACTCCCCTATACTGAATTTTCTCTCGGGAGAGAGAAAAACCTGGGAGGATTCTGAATTAATAATGGAACCCAGGTGTAAAATGGATGTGGAAGGTTGGAGATGGCTTTTATCAAAGTTGATGGAAAATCCATGGTCCTGAAGGACTGACATGGTGACAGACAGGTCTGAAATCACTTTCTCTAGGGAGTTCCCATGAATCAAAATATCATCAAGATAACATAAAATGTGGATGGGAGACGCCCGGATATAGGCCGCCAGGGACCCCAAGAGCTTTGTAAAGACCCGAGGGGCCGAGGAAAGGCCAAATGGCATTGCCCTATACTGGAAATGCCTACCTTGAAAGGAAAAACGTAAAAATTTTCTGTGGCACTTGGCTATAGGAATGTGAAGGTAGGCCTCAGTGAGGTCTAAAGAGACCATGAAATCTCCCGTGTGGATGGCGGCCAAAATAGAAGATAAGGAGTGCATCTTAAACTTCCTATATTTGATGTATAGGTTCAGCTTCTTTAAATCCAAAATAGCTCTCCAACCTCCGGAGGACTTTGGCACCATAAATAGGATGGAGTAAAATCCTAGGCCCTTCTGACCGGAAGGGACCGGTTGAATGGCTCTGATTGACAATAAATGAGAAATGGCCTCCTCCATACGGTTACAATCTGAGGATGACCTGGGAGAAGGGCAGGAAATAAAACGTTTCGGGGGAGGAGAAACAAATTCTAACAGAAGGCCTGTTTGAACGGTGTCAATGACCCAGGGGTCCTTGGAGGTGAGACGCCAATTAGAGGCGAAATGGGCTAGGCGACCCCCTATGGGAATTGAGGAAAAAATACCATCTAGGTTTTTTTGAAGCCCTGTTAGAGGACGCTCCCCTTTGGAAGCAAAAACCTCTGCCCCTGGAGTTCCTACCTTGGGAACGAAAGCGGGGGGAATACTGACCTGAAGATCTCTGATAGGAAGCCGCTTGATCTGGCTGGCGCCCTGGGCGACGAAAGGACTGCGTTTTGGTAGCCTTTTTGGTGGTCGGGCCCAAGACTTTCTTCTTGTCCGTGGTTTCCGTGAGGAGTGGATCCAGAAGATCATCGAAAAGAAGGTCGCGCTTTAAGGGACCCTGGGATAACTGCCACTTCTGGCGTACTCCCGCTTGCCAAGGGCGAATCCATAGGAGTCTTCTTGCCGTTGTAGAAGCTGCAATAGACTTAGCAGAAAATCTAGTAGATTGCAAGGTGGCATCAGCCACGTACTGGGCAGCTGCAAAGACCTTGTTGAAGTCTTGTTGACCTCTCAAGTCATCGGGAGGAATATGCTGTTGTAGTTGGCGAAGCCACAGAAGCATGGCTCTGGAGAAAAAGGAAGCTGCTGCAGAACTTTTAATGGCCCAGGAATCTGCGGTGAATCCTCTTTTGAGCATTTGTTCAATCCGCTTGTCCTCTGGGCGGAGGACTTCCTCTGCTTCGCCTGGCACAGCCGCTGCCGAGTGAAGGATCTTGACAGGTTCATCCGGCTTAGGAAAGGAGAGGAGCTCTTCATAGGAAGAGGAAAGTTTGTACAATTTTCTGTCCTTGGTGGAGGGATTAAGGCCAGAGGCTGGGAAATCCCACTGTTTAAGTAAGGCATCTTTAAACAATTTAGGCATAGGAATTACCTCGTTATCCTCCTGTTCCTCTGTGAAGTAAGGTAAGTTCTCCTCCGGGGGATCAGTGGAAGTGGAGGCTTGTTTCTCCTGGGCTGCTAATCCCGTAGAAATTCTAGCTTTGAGGAGGAGAGATTTGAACAATTGAGAAGGAAAAATAGTAATTGGAGAAGGAACCTTTATTTGGGATTCCTCATCATCTGAGAGGCCTTGAAAGGGATCCTCATCATCCTCCAAATCCTCATATTCGTCCTGAGAGGAATCTGAATCCTCCTGAATAGGAGCTCTAACCGCTGGGGAGGAACCCAAGGGGCGGGAGGGACGAGGAGGAGGAGGAGGTACGGAAAGCTCATTGATGGTGGAGAGTTTGGCATCAATGGCCTTGGACAACACAGAAAAAATAGATTGGAACTCAGGAGGTAAACTAGAAATATCAGCAGGAATGGCAGAAGAATCCCTAAAGGCCTGGGAGGATCCTGGCTGGGGGGAATCTTCAATAATATCTGGTTCCTCTGGACCTATGCCCCATAGATTAGGTTGGGGTCTGTCTAGGTTAGGCTCATCCAGAGATAACACAGGGACCCCAGAAGGAGGTAGACTAGAAGCCTCTGGGGGGTCTTGACTACTGAGTACTTGGGCCTGTACTTTCAAACGCTTTGCTGATTTATCATGTATTCTTTGTAGGGCTAGGTCCCTTCTCTTCTCGGCCCTGGTGACCTTGGTCGAGGGGCGGGCCCCTGGAGAAGAGGAGGAAGAGGCCTGGGGGATACTAGTAATTTCATCGCCTGTAGGCCTGGCCTCTCTGGGACCTTTAGTTGTGCCTCTCTTGGGAAAAGTAGCCATAGTCTGACAATTAACAGAAGACAAGGCTGAGCCAATAACTGAATAATTAAGGAGAAGAATTTCAAGTACTTCCCAAGAGGAATGGATCCTGCTTCGAGGCCTCGAAGCTGCTGAGACTTGAGGGCAATCTGGGCAAACCCAGAGTTCGTGTCCCCAGATCCAGCGGGGCCCAGCCTCCCTAAACTTTGTAATTAAGTAAACCAAGGCACTCTGGTTGGAGGCTTAGCCGGTGGAGAATTAAGCCTGGGCGTCCCAAGGCCCGCTCCGGGATCCACGCGGTGGACTGAGGCCTACGCGGCTGGCAGAAGGCCAACACGAGAGGCCTAAATTTAAAAATGGGCGCGAAGGCCTTCGCGCCGAAAAATCGCTCCGAGATAGGATTTTTAAAGGGGAAGCGATCGACTAAGTCCAGGAGACTAGAAAGGCGTCTCACTCCGCAGGAGGTATATTAAAGCCCTTTAATCATATTACAATAATGAATCAATAAATCAATACTTGCACCGAAACCTCCAGGCCAAAGGATTAAAAGAATCCACAAGCGGCAGCGGGAATCGTACACGGCAAAACCGCCGGGGGAAAACGAAACCGCAACTTCTCCAAAGGAAAAAAGCCGAGCCTCAAACGGCTGGCGCTATCCGTGCAAGTAAATAATAATGGTAAAACAATTCTTACTACTTTTGAAGGAAAAGATCGAAGGGAAGGTGTTAGAATGTTGAACGAGCTATCACAATACAACCGCAGGATATGCGAACTGAGCGAATTCTGGGGAAGGGGCGGATCCGGCAAGCTTTTTTAACACTAGGCTCAGTTCCACCGGATTGGACATGAGCAACCCATGTGACTGCTGGACCCGCTCCTTCAGTACGGAGAAATTAATCTGCAATTCAGCTATTCGGCGTTTCGTAACACAACCAGGGTTTTTCCTGAAGAAAAGAACTAGCTGAAAAGAAAACCCTAGAATCACAAGCCACAAACCAGCCAGAAGCCCTGAAGCCAAAGACTTCCTCAGAGCAGCCAAAGAGAAGGAAGGCACGCACCGAAACCCCCAGAACTCTCCCTGCTCTTGCAGTCAGCAAAGCAAAGAGGCACAAAACTTTCTCAGAAGCAATCGTAGATCATCTTGAAGTGAAAAAGAACTCCGCTAAAACAGCCTTTTCATCTGGACTGCAAATGTGGATTGGGTTTATACTCTTCTCCAAATATTGGAGAGGTCAAAAGGGAGACAGGCTCTTGCTGTGTTGTGTTGACCACACAGATGTTTGAAACTATATATTGTAGCCCTTGACTTGAAGTTACAATGACGTTGAAAAAAGTGGCTTATAACTGACCCTTGCACTTACAACCAGAGGTGGGCTGCTAAGGTGGGATGGTGAGGTGTGCTCGCCTCCGTGGCTCTTGCTAGCGGAGTCCAGCATAATTACGCTACGGCACCAGGGCAGGTAGCAAAATCGCCCACGGGCACGCAGGGGCGCCCACGGCGCATGCACGCTATTTCGGCACCCGAGGAAAAAAAGGTTCGCCATCACTGATCTAGTCCACCCCCCAACCCACCCCCTACTGCCTCAAGCAGGATTCCGTACACCATTTCATAGAAACATAGAAGATTGACGGCAGAAAAAGACCTCATGGTCCATCTAGTCCAGTGTTCTCCAACCTTGACAACTTGAAGATATCTGGATTTCAACTCCCAGAATTCCCCAGCCAGCATTATAATATAATAAATATGATAAACTGATAAGTTAAAACTAAGCTGTCAACGAGACAGCAGGGGTGGGGTGGGGTTATGTACGTTCTGTTTTTGTTGTGTCTATGGTTTTCTCTTTCACTTCTTTTTCTGTTTGCTTTGATGGTGAATGTAAAGATGTAACGATTGAGAAAATAACCTTTTAAATGTATACTGTATATCTGAAATAATTTTTTTTAAAAAAATAAATATAATTGGAGAATAGTCCCAAAGGTGCCTTTTCAAGAGGCTACTGGACTTTCCTTTGAAGACATTTCGCTTCTCATCCAAGAGCCGAACAAGCTTCGTGGATGAGAAGCGAAACTTCTTCAGAGAAAATAGGCGTTGATTGCTTACCTGAACGCCTCTTCTCGTACGGTGAGCGGGTACAGCAGTCACATGGGTTGCTCATGTCCAATCCGGTGGAACTGAGCCTAGTGTTAAAAAAGCTTGCCGGATCCGCCCCTTCCCCAGAATTCGCGAATCCATAGACTAGGCTCAGCTGTGAAGCTCTGTAGTGTTCAACTCTTATTGTTAGAGGAAGAAAAGTTATAGAAGGTATAGAAGACACATACAAGGGCGGGAAGTGACTGCTGTACCCGCTCACCGTACGAGAAGAGGCGTTCAGGTAAGCAATCAACGCCTATTCTCCGTACTGAAGGAGCGGGTCCAGCAGTCACATGGGACATACCCAATAGATGGTCCCTAGGGTGGGATTAAATTGCTATCGTGTGAGATAACGGATTGGAGTACCCTTCTGCCGAAGGCAGCGTCCGCTGAAGCGTAAGAATCAATCTTGTAGTGCCTGATGAAGGAATTTGGCGAGGCCCAAGTGGCTGCTTTGCAGACCTCCTCCAACGGGGCTTGAGTCGCCCAAGCGGCCGAGGTGGCTGCGCTCCTGGTGGAATGCGCTGTGATGTTCCTTGGAACTGAGAGGGAGGCCGACTCATAGGCCTTAGATATGGTCCCTCTGATCCAACGACCTATAACTGTTGAAGACACTTTGGCGCCCATGACTCTGGGGTGATAGGCTATAAAAAGTGCTTCTGACCTCCGAAAGGGTCCTGTGCGTTGGATATAGATTCTCAGCGCTCTAATGAGATCCAGGGTGTGCCATCTAATTGCCAAGGGATGGTCTCGTTGGAGGCAGAAGGAAGGTAGGACAATATCCTGAGTTCTGTGGAACATGGAACTGACCTTGGGTAAGAAGGTGGGGTCCAGTCGCAAGACTACCTTGTCCTGATGAAATTGACAAAGGTCCTGCCTGATTGAAAGGGCAGCCAGCTCCGAAATGCGTCGGGCAGAGGTAATAGCCACCAGGAATGCTACCTTAAAGGATAGGTACCTGAGGGACGCCGATTTTAGGGGTTCGTATGGTGCCTGCGTGAGGGAATGGAGAACCCGTGGCAAATCCCAGGATGGATACCTGTGGACCCTGGAAGGTCTGAGGTTGGCTATGCCCTTGAGGAATTCCTGAACTTCTGGGAAGGATCGGAGAGGCTGTCTGCGGGGGCCCCCTAAGACAGATGAAATGGCTGCCAGATGACGCCGGAGGGTGCTGGTGGAGAGTCCTTTATGGAAGCCTTGCATAAGGAAGGAAATTATTCTGTGAATGGGAATGCACAGGGGAGAAAAGCCTTCCTGTAGACACCACTGGTGAAACTTGGACCATGTGTGGTCGTATATTCGATTGGTCGAACCCCTTCTGGCCTTTAAAATGACCTCCACTGTATCGGGGTCGAGACCACGCAGCTCTAAATCTCTCCTGATAACAGCCAGGCGGTGAGGTGGAACCACTCCGGGTCTAGATGGAATGAGGCCCCCTGCCGCAGCATATCCCCCGAAACGGGGAGTCGCCAAGGGTCCTGGACGGACAACTGTTGGAGATCCGCGAACCAGGGCCGGCGGGGCCAATGAGGGGCGATTAAGATTACTCGGGCCCTCTCGGTGAGGACCTTGTGAATCACGTCCGGGAGAATTGGAATTGGAGGGAATGCGTAGAGTAGGCCTGGAGGCCATGGGCTCCGGAGGGCATTGATTGCTTCCGCTCCCGGGGATGGAAATCTGGAAAAGAAGCGAGGGAGTTGGGAGTTCGCATTGGTCGCGAAGAGATCCAGAACTGGTAGGCCGAATCTGAGACTGATTTGATGGAACAGGTCCTGATGGAGGTTCCACTCTCCCGGGTCTATCGTTGCTCGAGATAGCCAATCCGCCTGGACGTTTAGGCTCCCCGAGATGTGGTCGGCTAGGAGCGACCGAAGATGTTTTTCCGCCCAAAGGCCTAACTTGAGAGCCTCCCTCATGAGGGCCTTGGACCTCGTGCCCCCCTGTCTGCAGATATGGCTTTTTGTGGCAATGTTGTCGGTCAGAATGAGAACGTGCCGGTTGGGAATGCGAGGAGAGAAGTGCTTCAGAGCCAGGGAAACGGCTCTTAACTCTAGCCAATTGATTGGCTTGGAAGCTTCTTCCGGGGACCACGTGCCCTGGGCTATCATCCCCTGGGCGTGGGCGCCCCATCCCGATAGACTGGCATCTGTGGTGATGACAAATTGATCCGGGCACCTGAACGGGGATCCTTTGTCCATGGCCGGAGATTTCCACCACTTGAAGGATCTGCGAACAACTGGTGGGATGACAATGCGACGATTTGAGTTGCTGTGCCCCGATCTCTGAAAGGGTAATAGAAGCCACTGAAGTTCCCTAGCATGAAGGCGAGCCCAGGGAATGATGCCTATGCATGACACCATCTTCCCTAAAAGGGAAGACAGGGATACTATGGATACTGAAGGTTTTGATAAAATACAAGAAATTAACTCCCCTATACTGAGTTTTCTCTCGGGAGAGAGAAAAACCTGGGAAGATTCTGAATTAATAATGGATCCCAGGTGTAATATGGATGTGGAAGGTTGGAGATGGCTTTTATCAAAGTTGATGGAAAATCCATGGTCCTGAAGGACTGACATGGTGATAGAAAGGTCTGCTTTCACTTTCTCTAGGGAGTTCCCATGAATCAAAATATCATCAAGATAACATAAAATGTGGATGGGAGACGCCCGGATATAGGCCGCCAGGGACCCCAAGAGCTTTGTAAAGACCCGAGGGGCCGAGGAAAGGCCAAATGGCATCGCCCTATACTGGAAATGTCTGCCTTGAAAGGAGAAACGTAAAAATTTTCTGTGGCATTTGGCTATAGGAATGTGGAGGTAAGCCTCAGTGAGGTCTAAAGAGACCATGAAATCTCCCGTGTGGATGGCGGCCAAAATAGATGATAAGGAGTGCATCTTAAACTTCCTATATTTGATGAACAGGTTCAGCTTCTTTAAATCCAAAATAGCTCTCCAACCTCCAGAGGATTTTGGAACCATAAATAGAATGGAATAAAAACCTAGACCCTTCTGACCGGAGGGAACCGGTTGAATGGCTCTGATGGACAATAAGTGGGAAATGGCCTCCTCCATACGGTTACAATCTGAGGAGGACCTGGGAGAAGGGCAGGAGATAAAACGTTTCGGGGGGGGAGAAATAAATTCTAAAAGAAGGCCTGTTTGAACAGTGTCAATGACCCAAGGGTCCTTGGAGGTGAGACGCCAATTAGAGGCGAAATGGGCTAGGCGACCTCCTATGGGAATTGAGGAAAAATTACCATCTAGGTTTCTTTGAAGCCCTGTTAGAGGAAGCTCCCCTTTGGAAGCGAAAACCTCTGCCCCTGGAGTTCCTACTTTGGTAACGAAAACGGGGGGAATACTGACCTGGAGATCTCTGATAGGAAGCCGTTTGATCTTGCTGGCGCCCTGGGCGACGAAAGGACTGCGTTTTGGATGCCTTTTTGGTGGTTGGACCCAAAACTTTCTTCTTGTCCGTGGTTTCCGTGAGGAGTGGATCCAGAAGATCACCGAAAAGAAGGTCGCGTTTTAACGGTCCCAGGGATAACTGCCACTTCTGGCGTACTCCTGCTTGCCAAGGGCGAATCCATAGGAGTCTTCTTGCCGTAGTCGAAGCTGCAATAGACTTAGCAGAAAATCTAGTAGATTGTAAAGTGGCATCAGCCACGTACTGAGCAGCTGCAAAGACCTTGTTGAAGTCCTGTTGACCTCTCAAGTCATCGGGAGGAATATGCTGTTGAAGCTGGCGAAGCCACAGAAGCATGGCTCTGGAGAAAAAGGAAGCCGCTGCAGAACTTTTAATGGCCCAGGAATCTGCGGTGAATCCTCTTTTGAGCATTTGTTCAATCCGCTTGTCCTCTGGGCGGAGGACTTCCTCTGCTTCGCCTGGCACAGCAGCCGCCGAGTGAATGATCTTGACAGGTTCATCCGGTTTGGGAAAAGATAGGAGCTCCTCATAGGAAGAGGAAAGTTTGTACAATTTTCTGTCCTTAGTTGAGGGATTAAGCCCAGAAGCTGGGAAGTCCCACTGCTTAAGTAAGGCATCTTTAAACAATTTAGGCATAGGTATTACCTCATTATCCTCCTGTTCCTCTGTGAAGTAAGGTAAATTCTCCTCCGGGGGATCAGTGGATGAGGAGGCCTGTTTCTCCTGGGCCGCCAATCCCGTAGAAATTCTAGCTTTGAGGAGGAGAGATTTGAACAATTGAGAGGGAAAAATAGTAATTGGAGAAGGAACCTTTATTTGGGATTCCTCATCATCTGAGAGGCCTTGAAAAGGATCCTCATCCTCCTCCATGTCCTCATATTCGTCCTGAGAAGAGTCTGAATCATCCTGAATAGGAGCTCTAACCGCTGGGGAAGAACCCAAAGGGCGGGAGGGACGAAGAGGAGGAGGAGGTAAGGGGAGCTCATTGATGGTAGAGAATTTAGCATCAATGGCCTTGGACAACACAGAAAAAATAGATTGGAATTCAGGAGGTAAATTGGAAATATCAGCAGGAATGGCAGAAGAATCCCTGAAGGCCTGGGAGGGTCCTGGCTGGGGAGAATCTTCAATAATATCTGGTTCCTCTGGACCTATTCCCCATAGGTTAGGTTGGGGTCTGTCTAGGTTTGGCTCATCCAGAGATAACACAGGGACCCCAGAAGGAGGCAGACTAGAAGCCTCTGGGGGGTCTTGACTACTAAGTACTTGGGCCTGTACTTTCAAACGCTTTGCTGATTTGTCATGGATTCTTTGTAGGGCTAGGTCCCTTCTCTTCTCAGCCCTGGTGACCTTGGTCGAGGGGCGGGCCCCTGAAGAAGAGGAGGTCGAGGCCTGGGGGATACTGGTAATCTCATCGCCTGTAGGCCTGGCCTCTCTGGGACCTTTAGTTGTGCCTCTCTTGGGAAAAGTAGCCATAGTCTGAACAATTTACAGAAGACCAGGCTGAGCCAAATCACAGAATAATTAGGGAGAAGATTTCAAAGCCTTCCCAAGAGGAATGGATCCTGCTCCGAGGCCTCGGAGCTGCTGAGACTTGAGGGCAATCTGGGCAAACCCAGAGTTCGTGTCCCCAAATACAGCGTGGCCGGCCTCCCTAAACTTAAATTAAAGTAAACCAAGGCACTCTGGTTGGAGGCTTAGCCAGTGGAGAATTAAGCCTGAGCGTCCCAAAGCCCACTCCGGGATCCACGCGGTGGACTGAGGCCTACGCGGCTGGCAGGAGGCCAACACGAGAGGCCTAAATTTAAAAAGGGCGCGAAGGCCTTCGCGCCGAAAAAATCGCTCCGTAGTAGAAATGTTAAAGGGGAAGCGATCGACTAAGTCCAGGAGACTAAAACAAGCGTCTCACTCCGCAGGAGGTATTTTTTAGCCCTTTAACAGTAATACAATAATACAATAATGGATCAATACTTGCACCCAGACCTCCAGGCCAAAAGGATTAAAAGAATCCACAAGCGGCAGCGGGGATCGTAAACGGCAAAACAGCCGGGGGAAAACGAAACCGCAACTTCTCCCAAAGAAAAAAAAAAGCCGAGCCGCAAACGGCTGGCGCTATTAGTGCAAGTAATTAAATAAAGACAATAAATCTTACTACTTTTTGAAGGAAAAGATCGAAGGGAAGATGTTAGAATGTTGAACGAGCTATCACAATACAACCGCAGGATATGCGAACTGAGCGAATTCTGGGGAAGGGGCGGATCCGGCAAGCTTTTTTAACACTAGGCTCAGTTCCACCGGATTGGACATGAGCAACCCATGTGACTGCTGGACCCGCTCCTTCAGTACGGAGAAACCAGAAAGTCCAGCTGCCTTTGAAAAAGCACCTTTGGGACAACTGTGACTGGAAGACTGAGAATCTCCACTGGACATTAGGGACCACCAGGGGAGGGAGGGGAGGCACTGGATGGGGGAAGTCAACAGGAAAATTTTAGCTCGCAAACTTTAATTCTGGCTTTGCTATATTGTAATCCACTTGGCTTTTAGTAAACTTATACAGTGGTACCTCTACCTACAAATGCCGCTACTTACAAACTTTTCTAGATAAGAACCGGGTGTTCAAGATTTTTTTGCCTCTTCTCAAGAGCCATTTTCCACTTACAAACCCAAGTCTCCAAAACTGTAACCGGAAAAGGCGGAGAAAAGCCTCCGTGGGGCCTCTCTAGGAATCTCCTGAGAGGAAACAGGGCCGGAAAAGGCGGAGAAAAGCCTCCGTGGGGCCTCTCTAGGAATCTCCTGGGAGGAAACAGGGCCTCCACCCTCCCTGTGGTTTCCTCAGTCGCAAGCATTATTTGCTTTTACATTGATTTCTATGGCAAAAATTGCTTCTTCTTACAAACTTTTCTACTTAAGAACCTGGTCATGGAATGAATTAAGTTTGTAAGTAGAGGTACCACTGTACCTTTCACTATAAATGGAGTCAAGGGTCTTTCTTAGCTAAAGGGCCAAGCTGGGGCAGGTCTGACAGCCACTATGTATGGGAAAACCTGCTCCAATTTACCTGCAGAACCCAGATACGCTCGTTTAGGGCAACATGTGCTGCCCACATTTTGGTAGTCATTCAGATTCAGGGGGAAAAAACCTCACTCCCAGGCACTAAGAAGAGAAGTTATTCAGGACTGAAGTCAGAGCACTCCTGCCCTGCTTCTAGTTTCATTTATCAAACACAAGCAACACAATCCCAGACAGCAATGAAGGTGCAAATGGCTGATGAGCATCTGTATTTTAAGTATGGCCACAGGACTTTCATGTGATAACAATACCAGTTGATAACAGAGCATTTCCAATTAACCATGAAGCTAATCTCTCTTTTGATCAACAAAGCCACTCTTCCTTCTCACACACAGGTCTCTTCAAAAACAATGCAGCTTTTATGAGACGTGTGGGTATGTTCATCCAAAAGCAACAGCAGGTTTATGTTTATATTTAAGCATCAATTATTAGAAGATTGACAGCTTTAGCACTCATCATTGAAGGTCCACTCACTCACGTGCAACCTTCTCTAATCAAGAATTGCAAAACTGGATCTGAAGAATAGAGAAGTAGCAGTTAAGCTTAAGAACCACCTGGCCCTTTCTTGAGCCAAGAATTCTCAATAATGCAGCACATGACAGACTAAAGCAAAGTGCATTCCCAGCTTAAAGTTCCCAGGAGGAGAAATGATTATTCTATCATTTGGCGGATTAAGCGCTCGGATCCTCCTATGAACTTGAGGGTCCCAGGTCTGCCTGGCTTTTGCAACTAGAGGAATTGCAGATTCTCAGCACATTTGCCAAGGCTCAAAAAAATCTGCCTAGAAACTTTTGCAAAGAAATGTCTCTGGGACTATCTGAAAGCAGAGAATCCTCTAACAAAGATATCTTCAAACTTGACAACTTTAAGACTTGTGGACTTCTACTTTCTTCAGCCAGCAAAGTTTAAGACTTGAAGTCCACAGGTCTTAAAGTTGCCAGTTGCTCTAAAGTGCAGTTCTCTACCGATAACGCAGAAAGACTTCCAAAAAAGGATGAAATCCAATGGAGGAAGAAGCTGATATAAGGGTCGTTCTTTGTCAAGTAGACCGGGTGAAATTGCAGCCTTATTTGAAAAGAAACCATCATAAAAACAACCTTTCTAATGAAATAAAAATGAAGATGATTGAAGGTGAGAAAACAGAGAGCGATAGAAAAAAACTTGTTCTTTCTAATGAAGATGATTGAAGGTGATCAAACAGAGCTCTCCGTTTTCTCACCTTCAATCATCGTCATTTTTATTTCATTAGAAAGAGCACTTTTTTTCTATCATATATGTTGGTTTTGTGATGGTTTCTTTTCAAATAAGACTGCAAAAAAACCACCTGGTCCACTTGACAAAGAATGACCCATAAACAATTACCAAGTAATGAAGGCTACCTGCCTGGTTGAAGGTGACCTCTTCATCCTGTAGCTTACAGCCAAACCACTAAAACAGTTCATAGCGCCATAAAGATTCAATAACTTTTGTTGATTGTTTGGATTTGAATTATAGCGTTCAAGGTAAGACCCTACACTTACTTTTAAAACAAGGGAAGGAAGGGATGACATATTCGACAGTGCACAGAGTGTAGGGCATGGGAGGAAGCTGTCCCCCTCCCCTCCTCTGACATGCTCAACCCCCCCTCAAATTCTGTGTCCAATTCTCCCCCCCCCCCCAATCCAAGCAGAATGTTGACAAACTGCAGTATGCCCAGAGGAGGGCTATCAATGTGGGGAAGGCCCCGGAAACCACAACTGGCAAAGACTGGATTAAGGAAGGAAGGGGGAATGTTTAGCGTGTAGCGCAGAGGCTGTGGAGAGCTGTGCTAGCGCTCTTCAGAGGTCTAAGACCAGAAGCCACAGACCCAAACTGCAAGGACACAGACTTGGGTTAGATAAAAGAGGCAGGAGAGGAAGAAGCCACCTCATGAAATGGTGTGCTCCTTTCCAAATCGAGGCTGCATTGATTCTGTCCCAAATGTGGTTGCAGCAGATCCTACACCATGCAGGATTTAAACTAGAGACCCATTCTAATTCTGTGATTTTGGGGAGGAAGTTAGAAAAAAAAGGATGCACAATGGAAAGAATTAACATAGAAAACACAACCTTGTGTTCAGAACACAAGATAATTTATTCTAGGAAAAATGAACATATGAAATATTAATAGAATAGAATAGAATTCTTTCTTGGCCAGGTGTGATTGGACACACAGAGAATTTGTCTTTGGTGCAGATGCTCTCAGTGTACGCAAAAGAAAATATAGATTTGTCAAGAATCATGAGGTACAGCACTTAATGATTGTCATAGGAGTCAAATAAGCAATAAGGAAACAATCAATATTAATAAAAATCTTAAGGATACAAGCAACAAGTTGCAGCCATACAGTCATAATTGGGAGCAAATGGGTGATAGGAATGAGAAAAAAACTAGTAGAAATAGTAGTGCAGACTTAGTGAATAGTTTGACAGTGTTGACGGGATTAATTAATTGAGGGAATTAATGTGAAACACACAGACACACACACAAAGAATGTCAACTATCCCACTCAATCATCTAGCAAAGAAAAAGTCCTGGCCATTTGTTCTTGCCAAGAGTATACTTTACTGAAGCTTACTTGTTTATAGAAAGTACTGTAATTTTCGGAGTATACGACGCACCTTTTCCCTTTCCCAAAAGCAGGTAAAAATTTAGGTGTGTCTTATAGATCGAATACAGGCATTTTTGGCTTCCTGAACCCTCTGTGCATTGCGTTTTCACCATCCCCGGCCTCCCAGAAGCACTCTGCAGTGCTCCACATGGCCCGTTATTGGTGAAAATGGGCCATGCGGAATGCTGCAGGGTGCTTTGGGAGGGGAGGGGGCTGGGAGGGTGAAAATGCAACAAGCAGGAGGCTTGAGAGCCCAAAAATGGGCCTGCAGAGCATTGTAGAGTGCTTCTGGGGGTCGAAGAGGGCAAAAATGAAACACGTGGAGGCCAAATTTAGGCCTCCTGTAAATTTAGGTGTTTCTCCTGCAAAATTTCCTCCTGTAAATTTGGGTGCTTCTTATAGCATGAAAAATAAGTGAAGCTGAAGCTGAGATTTTCCTGTGCAAACAATACAAAGTAAATATCCCCCCCACCCCATTCCCCAGTTATCTGCCAATGTCCAATCAGGTGCCTGTATATTGTTCAAGAAACAGGATCTCGGTTCCCAGCTTTGCATATAGATAGTTGACCTTGGCTGGCTGAAGTCTCAGCTGGGCTTCCACCTCCCACCCACCCACTTTTTCCTTCCTTGCAGCCCAATCATTCCCACAGCTAGAAACCCAGAAAACTCCCTGGACTTCCAAACCTTAAGGCTGAACTGAGGAGGAGAGTGCCAGGTAGACCAAAGGTCAGCTGGGGAAAAGTTGCTTTCACCTGGGAAAAGGCACCTGGGATATCTCCATGGGCTGTCCAGCATACAACTGGATCTTCTCCTACTTACACCCTCTCTTTGCAAAAGCCAAACTCTTTGAGGGTTTGATTGAGAAAAGACAGACTGCAGGCACAGCAGTCCAAACCCCCCGCATCCACAAGAAAGCAGAATATTGCAGCAAGCTTAAGCCTGAAATACTTTTTTATAGATTTGTGGCAAAGTTCAGATTTTGCAAGCCAACCTTTCCCAACATGGTAATATTCCAAAGTGTTGATACCTTAGATGACTGCTAACATGGAGAAGACAATCTAAATACTTGTGCAGGAGCACAAAACAAAATAATCTTTTGTTTTGTCATCAAAGGGCAATTTGGAAATCTGATGGCAACACAGAAAACGGGTGAAACGGAGGCTTGTTTTAATATATCTCACATATTGATTTTGAATGAAAGAAATATCAGGAATTTGCTTACTGTAAGTCCAATAGCTCAGTTAACATGGTCAGAAAATGCTTGCAGCATGATCACAGGGGCAAAATCAGAGAATCAAAATGTTAAAGGAGCCTAAGACCATCAAATCCAACTTCCTATCCAGGATAGGAATCTAAATTAATACATCTCAAAAGACTTGAGAAAGGAAGCCCACCATCGAGTAGCAATGAAAACAAGCCTGCAGAGACTTAGGGCTAGAAAGACTTAGGGCTGGAAAAACATTCTTCGGAGCTATTGGTGCAGCCTGCAAGTTGGTAAGATTGTTAGTGCCTCATTAGGACGGAAAAAAAAGCTTCAAAAAAGCTACATTCAGAGTATAAGATGCACCCAAATTTTCAACATCTTTTAGGGGGAAAAGGTATGTCTCCTACTCCAAAAATATGGTATTTGTCACTGAATTATTTGTAAAAATATTAAACGCAGGATACCAACCAACCAACCAATAAGATATTATTGCAGGTATTTGAAGAGAGCTCCACCTTCAATCTTCCCTTCTGAAAGTTAATCCTCCAAATTCCTTCAATCTCTCATCATGGGAACTGCTTGTTTATTTTCAGACTATTTCTCTAAGGCAGTGTTTCCCAATCTTGAGAACTTGGAAGATATTTGGACTTCAACTCCCAGAAATCCCCAGCCAGCATTCGCTGGCTGGGGAATTCTGGGAGTTGAAATCCAAATATCTTCAAGTTTCCAAGGTTGGGCAACATTGCTCTAAGGCAGCGTTTCCCAACCGGTGTGCCGCAGCACGCCAGGTGTGCCGCCAAGCTCCAGCTGGGCGGGGCGCTGCCGGTACTTCCGTCCTGGGGCTCCCGCTCGCAGCTGTCCCCCGGCTCCTGCTCGATGCCGCGGTTTTCGGCACTCTCCTGCTGGGCCCCAAAGAAGGAAGGCAGGAAGAAGGAGAGCTCCATTCTTCGCGCCTTTTTCCCGCCTTCCTTCTTTGGGGCCCAGCAGGAGCGCCGAAAACCGCGGCATCGAGCAGGAGCCGGTTGACAGCTGCGAGCGGGAGCCCCAGGACGGAAGTACCGGCAGCGCCCCACCCAGCTGGAGCTTCTCTGGCATCAACGGCAAGTGTCCTTTGTGGCCCGGCGGGAGGGCACTGGCGATGGGGGCGGGGGGGTCGCAGCGGCCGCAGGCAGTCGCGGCGAGATGGCGGCGGCGAGAGGGAGCGCTCTCTCTCTCTCTCAGCTGACTGCAAGCGGGAGCCCTGACGGTGGCGGTTGGACGTGCTGCTGGACGTCATACATGCTGGCGCTGCGGGCCTGGCATATACGGTGTCCAGCAGCACGTCCAGCTGCCGCCGTCAGGGCTCCCGCTTGCAGTCAGCTGAGACAGAGAGAGACAGAGAGACATATAAGAGAGGCAGAGAGAGAGAGAAAGAGAGACATAGCAAGAGAGGCAGAGAAAGAGAGAGAGACATAGCAAGAGAGGCAGAGAGAGAGAAAAAGAAAGAGAGACATAGCAAGAGAAAAAGAGAGACTTAGCAAGAGAGGCACAGAGAGAGAGAGAAAGAGAAAGAAAGAGAGACATAGCAAGAGAGAAAGAGAGAGAAAGAAAGAGTGATAGCAAGAGAGGCAAAGAGAAAGAAAGAGACATATAGCAAGACAGTGAAAGAGAGAGAGAGAGCAAGAGAGAGAGAAAAAAGCAAGAAAGAGATAGCAAGAGAGACAGAGAGAGAGAGAGAGCAAGGGAGAGAGAAAGACATAGAGAAAGGGAAGGAGGGAGAGAGAAAGAGAGCAAAAAAGAGAGGAAGAAAGAAAGAGGGATGGAGAGAGAGAAAGAAGGAAAGGAAGGAAAAGAGAGAAAGAGGGAGAAATAGAGCGAAAGGGAGGAAGAGAGAGGGTTTTTTTGTCCAAACTTTCCTTTAGCCCGCCCCCCCGCCCCCCCCCCTTTCAGTGTTCCCCAGGATTTTGAAAATATGAATAATGTGCCGCGGCTCAAAAAAGATTGGGAAACACTGCTCTAAGGTACCATGAGAGGTTTTTTCCCCCCAATATATATTTATTAAATTTTTCCATTTTTTTTAAAAAAAGTACATAATCATATTTACAGATGAATCTACATCATATATACATTCCTATCGACATTGTCTTCTAATTACTTTTAGATTTCTTAATATTTTATTTCGATGTTTCTGTTGAGTTTCTTTTTTTTGTACCATGAGAGTTTTAAATTCTGCTTTTACCTTTTAGGATGTCCAACTATCCCACTTATGTCTGTCAATTGCAAATCTGTTAAGCATTTGTCTCCTCTTTGCAAATAATTAATAAACTGTCACTTTTACAAACCACAGAGCTCAGGGCTGAAACTTCCGACAGCTCATGCCACTGAAGGAACCTTCAGCTTATGCAACCAAATCATATTCCATATCTGTAAACTCCCCTGAAAGATGACAGGCATTACTGGAGATTATGATCTGTTTTGTAAAACCACACCGTTTACTCATCAGGCCTACTTCCCCTAGCAGTGAAAGTACTTCTGGACATGTGCAAGCAGGAACTGCATCGTTGTGCCAAAGTCTGGTGTCTTTCCAATATCACCCTCTAGAATTCTGTCACAATGCTTAATGATTAACAGGCCTGCAAATGAGAATGGGGAAGGAGCCAAGAGAGTTGAGCTAAACTTAGGCAGAAAACTATTGGAACCACTGGAGCACAAAGTGATGAAACTGTCAAGCAACTTTGCAATGGCTTAACATTTTCCACTTTCCACCAGCCCAGTTTTGAGACACTAAACAACAGCACAGTGCAGAAAGGGGGAAAAAACCCACCAAGCAATGTAGAAAGAACAGGAACCAAAATCATTGCAACATTTTATAAGACAAGGAGGTAGAAAAACAGAAGTTTCTGGTTTACTCCAACCACAAACAGCTCCTTAAAGAGGCACCTGGAATTGGGGTGGTTATTTCTTTGAGAAGAAACCACAGCTATCTATCTTCATCAGAGCGACACGTATGACAGGCTGTCCCAACCCCCATCATCCGATGGGAACCAAAAGGAGAACAGGCCATATGCTCGAGTTCCTCACATTTGCAGTTTGCCATTCATACAAGGAAAGCAGATTATAATGACTTCAGAAAGTCTGGTTGGTCACTGAAGCCACAAAATCCAGCCACAATAAGCCGATATGGAGAGGGAAGGAAGAAAGAAAGAGAGAGAGGTGATAAGGAGATCTGTAGAAACCAAAAAGATGTTGGGAAATGGTGAAAGAAGAGAGAAGCCGATCAGGGAGGGAAGTTCTGAAGAAAGAGAACCGGCCACTGCAGTGAAGAGAAGCTCAGCGAGGTCAGAACGGCTGGCCTATCCCTCACCTTCCCTTCTGTATCCTAGAGAGCTGCAAAGAAGCATATTTCACTGCTTACATTTCTGCTTGCATGCAGAGGATGTATTGGAATTCACACCAAGGCAGCAGTGTCGCCAGAGATCGGGCCATGATTTCCCCAAAGCAGAAGCAGGGATAAGAAGGGCAGAATCCACAAAAAGGGGAAAAAAGGGGAGATCCCCTATGCATAGGATTTGTGGGTCAAACACACCTGGAAGCCCCAAAGCCGAAAATGGATGTTGCTGGTAATGACATTTGCATTACTCCTGGCCAACAACAGCAGGGATCTCAAAGTGCCTTGAAGTCTATGCACGTGGCCGATCAGTGCTCTCCCCCCCCTTTCACACCAGTATCTGTACAGCATCCAGAGCTCCATCTGCAGTTGGGGTGAGGGGCTAATTCCACCGCCTCTGCCCAGTATGCCTACCGAAAACCGGGCCTGAATACTGAGACGCCCTGGGAGCAGAGCCAGGTGTCCCTCTGGAGCAGCGAAAGGGGAAGAGGAGGCTTCCACGTGTACTTTCTGTGGCAGCTGTCACTGTGCCTCAAGGTGGAAGGCAGGGCCTGCATCACCCCTTTTCCCCCTAGCTTGATAGAAGGCAGGGCAGCAGGGTGAAATAGAGCCCCCCTCCCCACAATTGATAAGCAGTGCTGTCAAGCCCAGGGGACAGCTCTTTTCCTATTCCTGGGGGAGCCAACAGACACCCAGGACTTCACGGAGCCCCATCCTTCCCTCCTGCACGCCTCTGCAGTCTGACGCCAAGAGGGCAGTGTTGCAGGAGGCCCAGATAGACTGCCTCGATGCCTGGCAGCTCCATCGCAGCCCTGCAGGGGCCAATGTCACCCAACCAGCCAGCCCAGCAGCTCCCCTTGCCCTCCCCGCCAAGTGGCACCAGCCCTCCTCCCCACCTCAAGTACACAAGCCCCCCCTCCCACCTCAGTGGCACTAGCTCCCTCACCCCCACTTCAGGTGCACTAGCCCACCCATGAAGTACACAAACCTTCCACCCCCACCTCATGTGCACCAGCCCCCCTTCAAGTACACAAGCTTTCCACCCCTACCTCATGGGCACAAGCCCCCCCACCTCCAACTCAGGTGAAGCTCCCCTCCATGTGAACTACACAAGCCCCTCTACCTCAAGCACACAAGCCCACCTCAAGTACACGTGCCCCTCCACCTTAGGTGAAGCCCCCCCCACCTCAGGTGCACAACCCCCACCCCAAGTATACAAGCCCCCCATCCTCACCTCAGGTGAAGCTCCCCCAACTTCAGGTGCACAATTCCCCCCACCTCCACCTGGAGTACACGAGCCCCCCTCCCACCTCGGGTGCACAGCCCCCCACCTAAACCTCAGGTGAAGCCTCCCACCTCGGGTGCACAAGACCCCCCTTCAAGTAGACCCCCCCAAACTATACAAGCCCCTCCACCTCAGGCACACGAGTCCCCCCACCTCCACCTCAGGTGAAGCCCCCCCCAACTCAGGTTCACAAGCCCCTCCTTCAAGTATACCCCCCCTCCACCTCAGGTGCATAACCCCCACCCCCACCTCAAGTACACGAGCCCCGCCACCTCCACCTCAGCTACCCAGTGGAGGCTCTCCGGCGGGGCGGCGAGCTCACCTCGTCCCACCCGACCCTCGAGGGGGTCCTTCCGGAAGTGGATACCGTGGACGTCCACATGGGCCTCCCCGCCCGCGTTGACGGCCCAGACCACCTTCTCGGCCAGGCTGGGCCCGGCCACGCTGCCAGGCAGCGGCTCTAGCCCCAGCAGCACCAACAGCAGGGCCGCGGCCAAGAACGAGGCGAGGCGGAGCAGCGGGCCCCCGGCCACGGCCACCATCTCCGGCTCCTTCAGCGCTGCCGTCGCCTCAGGTCGGCAACGGCTCCGCCCCGCCGCCGCCGCCACCGTTGCCGCGGCTGCCCCTCTCGCACATGCCTCCCGCCGCCTCAGCCGCAAGGGGGCATCCCACCGTGCTGGCCGTGCCGGCTAACCTGACGCCAGCCAATCGCCGCTCGGTTTCGCGGGGTCGCGCCGTCTGGTTGGCTGCTGGAATCCCGCTATTTGCATATCGGCACGGCTGCCGGCCCATAGGTGCGCGGCAAAGGGATGGCAGCAAGGTACATTGAGAGCGCAAGCTGACGAAGCCGATTGGGGGGACTCTTTCGCCTATTGGCGACGCTTCCCGCCTTTCTGGGGGCGGAGCGTAGCCGTGGACCGTTCCACGGCGACCTGAAGGGGGTGCGAGTATTCGCTTCTCCTTGGCCAGCCTCTACTCGCCGCGGCTTATTACCAGAGAGAGAGAAGAAACGGAGGAGATGAGATGTCTATGTTTTCCCTGCCAAACGTTTCCCTGCATTCCCCTCCCGGGTCATCCCCCGATTTAGTGGTAGAGCCCAAAGTAGGCTGTCCAATTAGAAAGCTACAGCGCGGCTCCCAAGCGCGGTGGATTGTGGAGTCGTGCTGGCAGGAAACCGGAAGTTGATGCCCGGGTGCTCAGAGGCCTGCGGTTGTCATGGCAGCTCACGCCTGTCCTCGAGTAGCGGTTCCCTTGTGGGAACGGCGCTCCTGAGAGAACCCGCATTAACGTGGCATGCAAGGGAAGCATCTTATTGCTTCCCGTGACGAGGTAGCGGCTGTTCAGCCCATAGGCTGGTTTATTCGCAAGCATTGCCATTAAATCTTTAAAAGCCATGCTTATTTAAAATAAGTATAATCGATGTGCAAAGCAATGTTCTTTTCCAACTTAGCAACTCTAGAATGTGAGAAAGTCGACGTTTTAGTATTGGGCTATTGTTCATTGTGTGTCTGCACTTTACTTAGAAATAAGAGAGTAATAAATAGAATAGAATAGAATTTTATTGGCCAAGTATGATTGGAAACAAGGAATTTGTCTTGGTGCATATGCTCTCAGGGTACGTAAAAGAAAAAGATACATTGTCAGGAATCATGTGGTACAACACTTAATGATTGTCATAGGGGTCAAATAAGCAATGAAGAATCACTGTTGCTGCTTTCCTTTGTGCATGTGCAGAGTGCATTTGAGTGCAGGCCCTTGACTCCCTGCTTTCTCCGCATCTGGACTGCAGAGACTAGAGCAACAGCCCGGGGATCCTGGGAGAATCCAGCGCTGGCGCTTGAAAAGACCATCTATTCTGGCTCAATGGGAATCCAAACTGAAGCGTCCTTGACGGAATGGAGTCCTTGGCTTAGGGGTCAAACTGCTGTTGTTTGATGGAACAATTCCTTTTTCTAAAGGTTCAAAAACCAGACTCCCTGATTTTGCCCTTTCAACCAGGGTCCTGCGCAGCATCCTTCAAGTCTTTGAAGAAGGCTGTGCTCAGAACTTGAAAGAGGTTTTGGCAAAGAAAGATAACATTTTAGATTGATTTATTTATTTATTTATTTATTTATTTATTTATTTATTTCAACAACAACAACAAAATCAAAAAAATTAATTTCAACAAATGTCAAATCAGGCTGCACCATAACAAAATTGACAAAAGCGAAGGTTGTTTGATTGCATTCTAAATGGGAACACACACTTATGGACATATTTTCCCATGAAAGCGAGGAGAAGGTGATCACCAAATACTGTACTTTCTAATGGTTGATTCCTGCTTCAGGATAGAGCTTGGAATACAAGGCTATTTTTCCAGCTGGACATGTATTACTTGCAGTGAAGGGCAATTGAAGGTAAGGAAATAGCAAATGGGATGCCATAGAGCAGTGAGGGCGAACCTAAGGCACAGGTGCCACAGGTGGCATGTGGACCCATATCTGCGGGCATTCGAGGCTTTGTCCTATGTCAACACCAGCACTCATATGCACACTGGCCAGCTGATCTTCGGCTTTCTGGAGGTTCAGGGGAGAGACCATTTTCACTCATTAGGCTGTTTTCCCACCCTCCCCAATTTTCAGGAAAGTCTCCAGAGCCTGGGGATGGAGAAAAACAACCTAACAGGTCAACCGGAAATTCGGAAACCCGGGGGCAATTCCATCTCTCCGCCCATTACCCTGGGGGGGGGGATTATTGACCCCTTCAGAGAGGGTCTGCAACTTGGGCGTCGTCCTCGATCCACAGCTAACATTGGAACATCATCTTTTGGCTGTGGTGAGGAGGGCATTTGCCCAGGTTCGCCTGGTACACCAGTTGCGGCCCTATTTGGACAGGGAGTCATTGCTCACAGTCGCTTATGCCCTCATCACCTCGAGGTTCGACTACTGTAACGCTCTCTACATGGGGTTACCTTTGAAAAGTGTTCGGAAACTTCAGATCGTGCAGAATGCAGTTGCAAGAGCAATCATGGGCTTCCCTAGGTATGCCCATGTCACACCAACACTCCACAGTCTGCATTGGTTGCCGATCAGTTTCCGGTCACAATTCAAAGTGTTGGTTATGACCTATAAAGCCCTTCATGGCATCGGACCAGAATATCTCCAGGACCGCCTTCTGCCGCACGAATCCCAGCGACCAGTTAGGTCCCACAGAGTTGGCCTTCTCCGAGTCTCGTCGACTAAACAATGTTGTTTGACAGGACCCAGGGGAAGAGCCTTCTCTTTGGCGGCCCCGACCCTCTGGAAACAGCTCCCCTCAGAGATTAGGATTGCCCCCACCCTCCTTCCCTTTCACAAACTTCTTAAAACCCACCTCTGCCATCAGGCATGGCGGAAATGAGACATCTCCCCCTGGCCTATATAATTTATGCATGGTATGTTGTGTGTATGTCTTGCTTTTTTAAATAAGGGACTTTTAGAGATTTTTTAATATTACATTTGTGATACATTGTTTTTATTATTGTGAGCCACCCCCAGTCTGTGGAGAGGGGCGGCATACAAATCTAATTAATTGACATCCCCAACTGTCATAACTGACATCCCCAACTGTCATAACGTTCACTCCCAATTGTCATAACTGACACCCCCAACTATCATAACGGTCAACCCCAATTGTCATAACTGACACCACCAACTGTCATAATGGACACCTCCAACTGTCATAACGGACACCCCCAACTTTCATCCCCAACTGTCATAACTGACACCCCCAACTGTCATAACGGTCACCCCCAACTGTCATAACGGTCACCCCCAACTGTCAAAACTGACATCCCCAACTGTCATAACGGTCACCCCCAACTGTCATAACTGACACCCCCAACTGTCATAACTGACACCCCCAACTGTCATAACTGACACCCCCAACTGTCATAACTGACACCCCCAACTGTCATAACTGACATCCCCAACTGTCATAACTGATATCCCCAACTGTCATAACTGACACCCCCAACTGTCATAACTGACATCCCCAACTGTCATAATAGAAACATAGAAACATAGAAGTCTGACGGCAGAAAAAGACCTCATGGTCCATCTAGTCTGCCCTTATACTATTTTCTGTATTTTATCTTAGGATGGATATATGTTTATCCCAGGCATGTTTAAATTCAGTTACTGTGGATTTATCTACCACGTCTGCTGGAAGTTTGTCATAATAGAAACATAGAAACATAGAAGTCTGACGGCAGAAAAAGACCTCATGGTCCATCTAGTCTGCCCTTATACTATTTTCTGTATTTTATCTTAGGATGGATATATGTTTATCCCAGGCATGTTTAAATTCAGTTACTGTGGATTTATCTACCAAGTCTGCTGGAAGTTTGTCATAATAGAAACATAGAAACAAAGAAGTCTGACGGCAGAAAAAGACCTCATGGTCCATCTAGTCTGCCCTTATACTATTTTCTGTATTTTATCTTAGGATGGATATATGTTTATCCCAGGCATGTTTAAATTCAGTTACTGTGGATTTATCTACCACGTCTGCTGGAAGTATGTCATAATAGAAACATAGAAACATAGAAGTCTGACGGCAGAAAAAGACCTCATGGTCCATCTAGTCTGCCCTTATACTATTTTCTGTATTTTATCTTAGGATGCATATATGTTTATCCCAGGCATGTTTAAATTCAGTTACTGTGGATTTATCTACCACGTCTGCTGGAAGACAGTTGGGTCACCCCCAACTGTCATAACTGACATCCCCAACTGTCATAACTGACACCCCCAACTGTCATAACTGACATCCCCAACTGTCATAACTGACACCCCCAACTGTCATAACTGACACCCCCAACTGTCATAACGGCCACCCCAACTGTCATAACTGACGCCCCCAACTGTCATAAGGGACACCCCCAACTGTCATAACTGACACCCCCAACTGTCATAACTGACACCCCCAACTGTCATAACTGACATCCCCAACTGTCATAACTGACATCCCCAACTGTCATAACTGACAGCCCCAACTGTCATAACTGACACCCCCAACTGTCATAACTGACATCCCCAACTGTCATAACTGACATCCCCAACTGTCATAACTGACACCCCCAACTGTCATAACTGACATTCCCAACTGTCATAACTGACAGACTCAACTGTCATAACTGACACTCCCAACTATCATAACTGACACCCCCAACTGTCATAACGCCCCCCCAACTGTCATAACTGACATCCCCAACTGTCATAACTGACACCCCCAACTGTCATAAATGACACCCCAACTGTCATAACTGACATTCCCAACTGTCATAACTGACACCCCCAACTGTCATAACTGACATCCCCAACTGTCATAAATGACATCCCCAACTGTCATAACGGTCACCCCCAACTGTCACAACTGACACCCCCAACTGTCAAAACTGACATCCCCAACTGTCATATCGGTCACCCCCAAATGTCATAATTGACATCCCCAACTGTCACATCCCCAACTGTCATAACTGACACCCCCAACTGTCATAACTGACACCCCCAACTGTCATAAAGGTCACCCCCAATTGTCATGACGGTCACCCCCAAATGTCATAACTGACAACCCCAACTGTCATAACGGACACCCCCAACTGTCATAACTGACATCCCCAACTTTCATAACGGTCACACCCAACTGTCATAACTGACACCCCCAACTGTCATAAATGACACCCCCAACTGTCATAACTGACATTCCCAACTGTCATAACGGACACCCCCAACTGTCATAACTGACATCCCCAACTTTCATAACGGTCACCCCCAACTGTCATAACGGTCACCCCCAATTGTCATAACTGACATCCCCAACTGTCATAACTGACACCCCCAACTGTCATAAATGACACCCCCAACTGTCATAACTGACATTCCCAACTGTCATAACTGACAAACTCAACTGTCATAACTGACACTCCCAACTGTCATAACTGACACCCCCAACTGTCATAACGGTCACCCCCAATTGTCATAACTGACATCCCCAACTGTCATAACTGACACCCCCAACTGTCATAAATGACACCCCCAACTGTCATAACTGACATTCCCAACTGTCATAACTGACACCCCCAACTGTCATAACTGACATCCCCAACTGTCATAAATGACATCCCCAACTGTCATAACGGTCACCCCCAACTTTCATAACTGACACCCCCAACTGTCATAACTGACATCCCCAACTGTCATATCGGTCACCCCCAAATGTCATAATTGACATCCCCAACTGTCACATCCCCAACTGTCATAACTGACACCCCCAACTGTCATAACTGACACCCCCAACTGTCATAAAGGTCACCCCCAACTGTCATAACGGTCACCCCCAAATGTCATAACTGACAACCCCAACTGTCATAACGGACACCCCCAACTGTCATAACTGACATCCCCAACTTTCATAACGGTCACCCCCAACTGTCATAACTGACACCCCCAACTGTCATAAATGACACCCCCAACTGTCATAACTGACATTCCCAACTGTCATAACTGACAAACCCAACTGTCATAACTGACACTCCCAACTGTCATAACGTTCACTCCCAATTGTCATAACTGACACCCCCAACTGTCATAACGGACACCTCCAACTGTCATAACGGACACCCCCAACTTTCATCCCCAACTGTCATAACTGACACCCCCAACTGTCATAACGGTCACCCCCAACTGTCATAACGGTCACCCCCAACTGTCATAACTGACATCCCCAACTGTCATAACGGTCACCCCCAACTGTCATAACTGACACCCCCAACTGTCATAACTGACACCCCCAACTGTCATAACTGACACCCCCAACTGTCATAACTGACACCCCCAACTGTCATAACTGACATCCCCAACTGTCATAACTGATATCCCCAACTGTCATAACTGACACCCCCAACTGTCATAACTGACATCCCCCACTGTCATAATAGAAACATAGAAACATAGAAGTCTGATGGCAGAAAAAGACCTCATGGTCCATCTAGTCTGCCCTTATACTATTTTCTGTATTTTATCTTAGGATGGATATATGTTTATCCCAGGCATGTTTAAATTCAGTTACTGTGGATTTATCTACCACGTCTGCTGGAAGTTTGTCATAATAGAAACATAGAAACATAGAAACATAGAAGTCTGACGGCAGAAAAAGACCTCATGGTCCATCTAGTCTGTCCTTATACTATTTTCTGTATTTTATCTTAGGATGGATATATGTTTATCCCAGGCATGTTTAAATTCAGTTACTGTGGATTTATCTACCATGTCTGCTGGAAGACAGTTGGGTCACCCCCAACTGTCATAACTGACATCCCCAACTGTCATAACTGATATCCCCAACTGTCATAACTGACATCCCCAACTGTCATAAATGACACCCCCAACTGTCATAACTGACATTCCCAACTGTCATAACTGACAAACCCAACTGTCATAACTGACACTTCCAACTGTCATAACAGACACCCCCAACTGTCATAACGGTCACTGCCAACTGTCATAACTGACACCCCCAACTGTCGTAACTGACATCCCCAATTGTCCTAATAGTTACCCCCAACTGTCATAACGGTGACTTCCAAGTGTCATAACGGACACCCCCAACTGTCATAACTGACATCCCCAATTGTCATAACGGTCACCCCCAACTGTCATAATTGACACCCCAACTGTCATAACGGACACCCCCAACTGTCATAACGGACAACCCCAACTGTCATAACGGTCACTTCCAACTGTCATAACAGACACCCCCAACTGTCGTAACAGACACCCCGAACTGTGATAACGGTCACCCCCAATTGTCATAACTGACACCCCCAAATGTCATAACTGACACCCCCAAATGTCACAACTGACACCCCCAACTGTCACAACTTACACCCCCAACTGTCACAACTGACACCCCCAACTGTCATAACTGACACCCCCAACTGTCATAACTGACACCCCCAACTGTCATAACGGTCACTCCCAACTGTCATAACGGACAACCCCAACTGTCATAATGGTCACCCCCAACTGTCATAACGGTCACTTCCAACTGTCATAACTGACACCCCCAACTGTCATAACTGACACCCCCAACTGTCATAACTGACACCCCGAACTGTCATAACTGACACCCCCAACTGTCATAACGGTCACCCCCGACTGTCATAACGGTCACTTCCAACTGTCATAACTGACACCCCCAACTGTCATAACGGACACCCCCGACTGTCATAACGGTCACTTTCTACTGTCATAACTGACACCTCGAACTATCATAACGGTCACCCCCAACTGTCATAACGGTCACCCCCAACTGTCATAACGGACACCCCCAACTGTGATAACTGACACCCCCAACTGTCATAACGGTCACTTCCAACTGTCATAACGGACACCCCCAACTGTCATAATGGCCACCCCCAACTATCATAACTGACATCCCCAACTGTCATAACAGTCACCCCCAACTGTCATAACGGTCAGTTCCAAGTGTCATAACGGACACCCCCAACTGTCATAACTGACACCCCCAACTGTCATAACTGACACCCCCAACTGTCATAACTGACATCCCCAACTGTCATAACTGACACCCCCAACTGTCATACCGGTCACTTCCAACTGTCATAACGGACACCCCCAACTGTCATAACGGTCACTGCCAACTGTCATAACTGACACCCCCAACTGTCGTAACTGACATCCCCAATTGTCCTAATAGTTACCCCCAACTGTCATAACGGTGACTTCCAAGTGTCATAACGGACACCCCCAACTGTCATAACTGACATCCCCAATTGTCATAACGGTCACCCCCAACTGTCATAATGGACACCCCAACTGTCATAACGGACACCCCCAACTGTCATAACGGACAACCCCAACTGTCATAACGGTCACCCCCAACTGTCATAACGGTCACTTCCAACTGTCATAACAGACACCCCCAACTGTCATAACAGACACCCCGAACTGTCATAACGGTCACCCCCAATTGTCATAACTGACACCCCCAAATGTCATAACTGACACCCCCAAATGTCACAACTGACACCCCCAACTGTCATAAATGACACCCCCAACTGTCATAACTGACATTCCCAACTGTCATAACTGACAAACCCAACTGTCATAACTGACACTCCCAACTGTCATAACGTTCACTCCCAATTGTCATAACTGACACCCCCAACTGTCATAACGGACACCTCCAACTGTCATAACGGACACCCCCAACTTTCATCCCCAACTGTCATAACTGACACCCCCAACTGTCATAACGGTCACCCCCAACTGTCATAACGGTCACCCCCAACTGTCATAACTGACATCCCCAACTGTCATAACGGTCACCCCCAACTGTCATAACTGACACCCCCAACTGTCATAACTGACACCCCCAACTGTCATAACTGACACCCCCAACTGTCATAACTGACACCCCCAACTGTCATAACTGACATCCCCAACTGTCATAACTGATATCCCCAACTGTCATAACTGACACCCCCAACTGTCATAACTGACATCCCCCACTGTCATAATAGAAACATAGAAACATAGAAGTCTGATGGCAGAAAAAGACCTCATGGTCCATCTAGTCTGCCCTTATACTATTTTCTGTATTTTATCTTAGGATGGATATATGTTTATCCCAGGCATGTTTAAATTCAGTTACTGTGGATTTATCTACCACGTCTGCTGGAAGTTTGTCATAATAGAAACATAGAAACATAGAAACATAGAAGTCTGACGGCAGAAAAAGACCTCATGGTCCATCTAGTCTGTCCTTATACTATTTTCTGTATTTTATCTTAGGATGGATATATGTTTATCCCAGGCATGTTTAAATTCAGTTACTGTGGATTTATCTACCATGTCTGCTGGAAGACAGTTGGGTCACCCCCAACTGTCATAACTGACATCCCCAACTGTCATAACTGATATCCCCAACTGTCATAACTGACATCCCCAACTGTCATAAATGACACCCCCAACTGTCATAACTGACATTCCCAACTGTCATAACTGACAAACCCAACTGTCATAACTGACACTTCCAACTGTCATAACAGACACCCCCAACTGTCATAACGGTCACTGCCAACTGTCATAACTGACACCCCCAACTGTCGTAACTGACATCCCCAATTGTCCTAATAGTTACCCCCAACTGTCATAACGGTGACTTCCAAGTGTCATAACGGACACCCCCAACTGTCATAACTGACATCCCCAATTGTCATAACGGTCACCCCCAACTGTCATAATTGACACCCCAACTGTCATAACGGACACCCCCAACTGTCATAACGGACAACCCCAACTGTCATAACGGTCACTTCCAACTGTCATAACAGACACCCCCAACTGTCGTAACAGACACCCCGAACTGTGATAACGGTCACCCCCAATTGTCATAACTGACACCCCCAAATGTCATAACTGACACCCCCAAATGTCACAACTGACACCCCCAACTGTCACAACTTACACCCCCAACTGTCACAACTGACACCCCCAACTGTCATAACTGACACCCCCAACTGTCATAACTGACACCCCCAACTGTCATAACGGTCACTCCCAACTGTCATAACGGACAACCCCAACTGTCATAATGGTCACCCCCAACTGTCATAACGGTCACTTCCAACTGTCATAACTGACACCCCCAACTGTCATAACTGACACCCCCAACTGTCATAACTGACACCCCGAACTGTCATAACTGACACCCCCAACTGTCATAACGGTCACCCCCGACTGTCATAACGGTCACTTCCAACTGTCATAACTGACACCCCCAACTGTCATAACGGACACCCCCGACTGTCATAACGGTCACTTTCTACTGTCATAACTGACACCTCGAACTATCATAACGGTCACCCCCAACTGTCATAACGGTCACCCCCAACTGTCATAACTGACACCCCCAACTGTCATAACTGACACCCCCAACTGTCATAACTGACATCCCCAACTGTCATAACTGACACCCCCAACTGTCATACCGGTCACTTCCAACTGTCATAACGGACACCCCCAACTGTCATAACGGTCACTGCCAACTGTCATAACTGACACCCCCAACTGTCGTAACTGACATCCCCAATTGTCCTAATAGTTACCCCCAACTGTCATAACGGTGACTTCCAAGTGTCATAACGGACACCCCCAACTGTCATAACTGACATCCCCAATTGTCATAACGGTCACCCCCAACTGTCATAATGGACACCCCAACTGTCATAACGGACACCCCCAACTGTCATAACGGACAACCCCAACTGTCATAACGGTCACCCCCAACTGTCATAACGGTCACTTCCAACTGTCATAACAGACACCCCCAACTGTCATAACAGACACCCCGAACTGTCATAACGGTCACCCCCAATTGTCATAACTGACACCCCCAAATGTCATAACTGACACCCCCAAATGTCACAACTGACACCCCCAACTGTCATAACTGACACCCCCAACTGTCATAACTGACATCCCCAACTGTCATAACTGACACCCCCAACTGTCATACCGGTCACTTCCAACTGTCATAACGGACACCCCCAACTGTCATAACGGTCACTTCCAACTGTCATAACAGACACCCCCAACTGTCATAACGGTCACTTCCAACTGTCATAACTGACACCCCCAACTGTCATAACTGACACCCCCAACTGTCATAACTGATATCCCCAACTGTCATAACTGACACCCCCAACTGTCATAACTGACATCCCCAACTGTCATAACGGTCACCCCCAACTATCATAACGGTCACCCCCAATTGTCATAACTGACACCACCAACTGTCATAATGGACACCTCCAACTGTCATAACGGACACCCCCAACTTTCATCCCCAATTGTCATAACTGACACCCCCAACTGTCATAACGGTCACCCCCAACTGTCATAACGGTCACCCCCAACTGTCAAAACTGACATCCCCAACTGTCATAACGGTCACCCCCAACTGTCATAACTGACAACCCCAACTGTCATAACTGACACCCCCAACTGT
Source organism: Erythrolamprus reginae (assembly GCF_031021105.1). Lineage (NCBI taxonomy): Eukaryota > Metazoa > Chordata > Lepidosauria > Squamata > Dipsadidae > Erythrolamprus > Erythrolamprus reginae. The sequence goes on along the minus strand of NC_091959.1, from coordinate 34,418,086 downwards.
CATAACTGACACCCCCAACTGTCATAACTGACACCCCCAACTGTCATAACTGATATCCCCAACTGTCATAACTGACACCCCCAACTGTCATAACTGACATCCCCAACTGTCATAATAGAAACATAGAAACATAGAAGTCTGACGGCAGAAAAAGACCTCATGGTCCATCTAGTCTGCCCTTACACTATTTTCTGTATTTTATCTTAGGATGGATATATGTTTATCCCAGGCATGTTTAAATTCAGTTACTGTGGATTTATCTACCACGTCTGCTGGAAGTTTGTCATAATAGAAACATAGAAACATAGAAGTCTGACGGCAGAAAAAGACCTCATGGTCCATCTAGTCTGTCCTTATACTATTTTCTGTATTTTATCTTAGGATGGATATATGTTTATCCCAGGCATGTTTAAATTCAGTTACTGTGGATTTATCTACCACGTTTGCTGGAAGACAGTTGGGTCACCCCCAACTGTCATAACTGACATCCCCAACTGTCATAACTGATATCCCCAACTGTCATAACTGACATCCCCAACTGTCATAAATGACACCCCCAACTGTCATAACTGACATTCCCAACTGTCATAACTGACAAACCCAACTGTCATAACTGACACTTCCAACTGTCATAACAGACACCCCCAACTGTCATAACGGTCACTGCCAACTGTCATAACTGACACCCCCAACTGTCGTAACTGACATCCCCAATTGTCCTAATAGTTACCCCCAACTGTCATAACGGTGACTTCCAAGTGTCATAACGGACACCCCCAACTGTCATAACTGACATCCCCAATTGTCATAACGGTCACCCCCAACTGTCATAATTGACACCCCAACTGTCATAACGGACACCCCCAACTGTCATAACGGTCACCCCCAACTGTCATAACTGACACCCCCAAATGTCATAACGGTCACTTCCAACTGTCATAACTGACACCCCCAACTGTCATAACGGTCACTGCCAACTGTCATAACTGACACCCCCAACTGTCGTAACTGACATCCCCAATTGTCCTAATAGTTACCCCCAACTGTCATAACGGTGACTTCCAAGTGTCATAACGGACACCCCCAACTGTCATAACTGACATCCCCAATTGTCATAACGGTCAACCCCAACTGTCATAATGGACACCCCAACTGTCATAACGGACACCCCCAACTGTCATAACGGACAACCCCAACTGTCATAACGGTCACCCCCAACTGTCATAACGGTCACTCCCAACTGTCATAACGGACAACCCCAACTGTCATAATGGTCACCCCCAACTGTCATAACGGTCACTTCCAACTGTCATAACTGACACCCCCAACTGTCATAACTGACACCCCCAACTGTCATAACTGACACCCCCAACTGTCATAACTGACACCCCCAACTGTCATAACGGTCACCCCCGACTGTCATAACGGTCACTTCCAACTGTCATAACTGACACCCCCAACTGTCATAACGGACACCCCCGACTGTCATAACGGTCACTTTCTACTGTCATAACTGACACCTCGAACTATCATAACGGTCACCCCCAACTGTCATAACGGTCACCCCCAACTGTCATAACGGACACCCCCAACTGTGATAACTGACACCCCCAACTGTCATAATGGTCACTTCCAACTGTCATAACGGACACCCCCAACTGTCATAATGGCCACCCCCAACTATCATAACTGACATCCCCAACTGTCATAACAGTCACCCCCAACTGTCATAACGGTCACTTCCAAGTGTCATAACGGACACCCCCAACTGTCATAACTGACACCCCCAACTGTCATAACTGACACCCCCAACTGTCATAACTGACATCCCCAACTGTCATAACTGACACCCCGAACTGTCATACCGGTCACTTCCAACTGTCATAACGGACACCCCCAACTTTCATAACGGTCACTTCCAACTGTCATAACAGACACCGCCAACTGTCATAACGGTCACTGCCAACTGTCATAACTGACACCCCCAACTGTCGTAACTGACATCCCCAATTGTCCTAATAGTTACCCCCAACTGTCATAACGGTGACTTCCAAGTGTCATAACGGACACCCCCAACTGTCATAACTGACAACCCCAACTGTCAAACCGGTCACTTCCAACTGTCATAACGGACACCCCCAACTGTCATAACAGTCACTTCCAACTGTCATAACAGACACCCCCAACTGTCATAACGGTCACTTCCAACTGTCATAACTGACACCCCCAACTGTCATAACGGTCACTGCCAACTGTCATAACTGACACCCCCAACTGTCGTAACTGACATCCCCAATTGTCCTAATAGTTACCCCCAACTGTCATAACGGTGACTTCCAAGTGTCATAACGGACACCCCCAACTGTCATAACTGACATCCCCAATTGTCATAACGGTCAACCCCAACTGTCATAATGGACACCCCAACTGTCATAACGGACACCCCCAACTGTCATAACGGTCACTGCCAACTGTCATAACTGACACCCCCAACTGTCGTAACTGACATCCCCAATTGTCCTAATAGTTACCCCCAACTGTCATAACGGTGACTTCCAAGTGTCATAACGGACACCCCCAACTGTCATAACTGACATCCCCAATTGTCATAACGGTCACCCCCAACTGTCATAATTGACACCCCAACTGTCATAACGGACACCCCCAACTGTCATAACGGTCACCCCCAACTGTCATAACTGACACCCCCAAATGTCATAACTGACACCCCCAAATGTCACAACTGACACCCCCAACTGTCACAACTTACACCCCCAACTGTCACAACTGACACCCCCAACTGTCATAACTGACACCCCCAACTGTCATAACTGACACCCCCAACTGTCATAACGGTCACTCCCAACTGTCATAACGGACAACCCCAACTGTCATAATGGTCACCCCCAACTGTCATAACGGTCACTTCCAACTGTCATAACTGACATCCCCAACTGTCATAACGGTCACCCCCAACTGTCATAACTGACACCCCCAACTGTCATAACTGACACCCCGAACTGTCATAACTGACACCCCCAACTGTCATAACGGTCACCCCCGACTGTCATAACGGTCACTTCCAACTGTCATAACTGACACCCCCAACTGTCATAACGGACACCCCCGACTGTCATAACGGTCACTTTCTACTGTCATAACTGACACCTCGAACTATCATAACGGTCACCCCCAACTGTCATAACGGTCACCCCCAACTGTCATAACTGACACCCCCAACTGTCATAACTGACACCCCCAACTGTCATAACTGACATCCCCAACTGTCATAACTGACACCCCCAACTGTCATACCGGTCACTTCCAACTGTCATAACGGACACCCCCAACTGTCATAACGGTCACTGCCAACTGTCATAACTGACACCCCCAACTGTCGTAACTGACATCCCCAATTGTCCTAATAGTTACCCCCAACTGTCATAACGGTGACTTCCAAGTGTCATAACGGACACCCCCAACTGTCATAACTGACATCCCCAATTGTCATAACGGTCACCCCCAACTGTCATAATGGACACCCCAACTGTCATAACGGACACCCCCAACTGTCATAACGGACAACCCCAACTGTCATAACGGTCACCCCCAACTGTCATAACGGTCACTTCCAACTGTCATAACAGACACCCCCAACTGTCATAACAGACACCCCGAACTGTCATAACGGTCACCCCCAATTGTCATAACTGACACCCCCAAATGTCATAACTGACACCCCCAAATGTCACAACTGACACCCCCAACTGTCATAACTGACACCCCCAACTGTCATAACTGACATCCCCAACTGTCATAACTGACACCCCCAACTGTCATACCGGTCACTTCCAACTGTCATAACGGACACCCCCAACTGTCATAACGGTCACTTCCAACTGTCATAACAGACACCCCCAACTGTCATAACGGTCACTTCCAACTGTCATAACTGACACCCCCAACTGTCATAACTGACACCCCCAACTGTCATAACTGATATCCCCAACTGTCATAACTGACACCCCCAACTGTCATAACTGACATCCCCAACTGTCATAACGGTCACCCCCAACTATCATAACGGTCACCCCCAATTGTCATAACTGACACCACCAACTGTCATAATGGACACCTCCAACTGTCATAACGGACACCCCCAACTTTCATCCCCAATTGTCATAACTGACACCCCCAACTGTCATAACGGTCACCCCCAACTGTCATAACGGTCACCCCCAACTGTCAAAACTGACATCCCCAACTGTCATAACGGTCACCCCCAACTGTCATAACTGACAACCCCAACTGTCATAACTGACACCCCCAACTGTCATAACTGACACCCCCAACTGTCATAACTGACACCCCCAACTGTCATAACTGATATCCCCAACTGTCATAACTGACACCCCCAACTGTCATAACTGACATCCCCAACTGTCATAATAGAAACATAGAAACATAGAAGTCTGACGGCAGAAAAAGACCTCATGGTCCATCTAGTCTGCCCTTACACTATTTTCTGTATTTTATCTTAGGATGGATATATGTTTATCCCAGGCATGTTTAAATTCAGTTACTGTGGATTTATCTACCACGTCTGCTGGAAGTTTGTCATAATAGAAACATAGAAACATAGAAGTCTGACGGCAGAAAAAGACCTCATGGTCCATCTAGTCTGTCCTTATACTATTTTCTGTATTTTATCTTAGGATGGATATATGTTTATCCCAGGCATGTTTAAATTCAGTTACTGTGGATTTATCTACCACGTTTGCTGGAAGACAGTTGGGTCACCCCCAACTGTCATAACTGACATCCCCAACTGTCATAACTGATATCCCCAACTGTCATAACTGACATCCCCAACTGTCATAAATGACACCCCCAACTGTCATAACTGACATTCCCAACTGTCATAACTGACAAACCCAACTGTCATAACTGACACTTCCAACTGTCATAACAGACACCCCCAACTGTCATAACGGTCACTGCCAACTGTCATAACTGACACCCCCAACTGTCGTAACTGACATCCCCAATTGTCCTAATAGTTACCCCCAACTGTCATAACGGTGACTTCCAAGTGTCATAACGGACACCCCCAACTGTCATAACTGACATCCCCAATTGTCATAACGGTCACCCCCAACTGTCATAATTGACACCCCAACTGTCATAACGGACACCCCCAACTGTCATAACGGTCACCCCCAACTGTCATAACTGACACCCCCAAATGTCATAACTGACACCCCCAAATGTCACAACTGACACCCCCAACTGTCACAACTTACACCCCCAACTGTCACAACTGACACCCCCAACTGTCATAACTGACACCCCCAACTGTCATAACTGACACCCCCAACTGTCATAACGGTCACTCCCAACTGTCATAACGGACAACCCCAACTGTCATAATGGTCACCCCCAACTGTCATAACGGTCACTTCCAACTGTCATAACTGACACCCCCAACTGTCATAACTGACACCCCCAACTGTCATAACTGACACCCCCAACTGTCATAACGGTCACCCCCGACTGTCATAACGGTCACTTCCAACTGTCATAACTGACACCCCCAACTGTCATAACGGACACCCCCGACTGTCATAACGGTCACTTTCTACTGTCATAACTGACACCTCGAACTATCATAACGGTCACCCCCAACTGTCATAACGGTCACCCCCAACTGTCATAACGGACACCCCCAACTGTGATAACTGACACCCCCAACTGTCATAACGGTCACTTCCAACTGTCATAACGGACACCCCCAACTTTCATAACGGTCACTTCCAACTGTCATAACAGACACCGCCAACTGTCATAACGGTCACTGCCAACTGTCATAACTGACACCCCCAACTGTCGTAACTGACATCCCCAATTGTCCTAATAGTTACCCCCAACTGTCATAACGGTGACTTCCAAGTGTCATAACGGACACCCCCAACTGTCATAACTGACATCCCCAATTGTCATAACGGTCACCCCCAACTGTCATAATGGACACCCCAACTGTCATAACGGACACCCCCAACTGTCATAACGGACAACCCCAACTGTCAAACCGGTCACTTCCAACTGTCATAACGGACACCCCCAACTGTCATAACAGTCACTTCCAACTGTCATAACAGACACCCCCAAATGTCATAACGGTCACTTCCAACTGTCATAACTGACACCCCCAACTGTCATAACGGTCACTGCCAACTGTCATAACTGACACCCCCAACTGTCGTAACTGACATCCCCAATTGTCCTAATAGTTACCCCCAACTGTCATAACGGTGACTTCCAAGTGTCATAACGGACACCCCCAACTGTCATAACTGACATCCCCAATTGTCATAACGGTCAACCCCAACTGTCATAATGGACACCCCAACTGTCATAACGGACACCCCCAACTGTCATAACGGACAACCCCAACTGTCATAACGGTCACCCCCAACTGTCATAACGGTCACTCCCAACTGTCATAACGGACAACCCCAACTGTCATAATGGTCACCCCCAACTGTCATAACGGTCACTTCCAACTGTCATAACTGACACCCCCAACTGTCATAACTGACACCCCCAACTGTCATAACTGACACCCCCAACTGTCATAACTGACACCCCCAACTGTCATAACGGTCACCCCCGACTGTCATAACGGTCACTTCCAACTGTCATAACTGACACCCCCAACTGTCATAACGGACACCCCCGACTGTCATAACGGTCACTTTCTACTGTCATAACTGACACCTCGAACTATCATAACGGTCACCCCCAACTGTCATAACGGTCACCCCCAACTGTCATAACGGACACCCCCAACTGTGATAACTGACACCCCCAACTGTCATAATGGTCACTTCCAACTGTCATAACGGACACCCCCAACTGTCATAATGGCCACCCCCAACTATCATAACTGACATCCCCAACTGTCATAACAGTCACCCCCAACTGTCATAACGGTCACTTCCAAGTGTCATAACGGACACCCCCAACTGTCATAACTGACACCCCCAACTGTCATAACTGACACCCCCAACTGTCATAACTGACATCCCCAACTGTCATAACTGACACCCCGAACTGTCATACCGGTCACTTCCAACTGTCATAACGGACACCCCCAACTTTCATAACGGTCACTTCCAACTGTCATAACAGACACCGCCAACTGTCATAACGGTCACTGCCAACTGTCATAACTGACACCCCCAACTGTCGTAACTGACATCCCCAATTGTCCTAATAGTTACCCCCAACTGTCATAACGGTGACTTCCAAGTGTCATAACGGACACCCCCAACTGTCATAACTGACAACCCCAACTGTCAAACCGGTCACTTCCAACTGTCATAACGGACACCCCCAACTGTCATAACAGTCACTTCCAACTGTCATAACAGACACCCCCAACTGTCATAACGGTCACTTCCAACTGTCATAACTGACACCCCCAACTGTCATAACGGTCACTGCCAACTGTCATAACTGACACCCCCAACTGTCGTAACTGACATCCCCAATTGTCCTAATAGTTACCCCCAACTGTCATAACGGTGACTTCCAAGTGTCATAACGGACACCCCCAACTGTCATAACTGACATCCCCAATTGTCATAACGGTCAACCCCAACTGTCATAATGGACACCCCAACTGTCATAACGGACACCCCCAACTGTCATAACGGACAACCCCAACTGTCATAACGGTCACCCCCAACTGTCATAACGGTCACTTCCAACTGTCATAACAGACACCCCCAACTGTCATAACAGACACCCCGAACTGTCATAACGGTCACCCCCAATTGTCATAACTGACACCCCCAACTGTCATAACAGACACCCCCAAATGTCACAACTGACACCCCAACTGTCACAACTTACACCCCCAACTGTCACAACTGATACCCCCAACTGTCACAACTGACACCCCCAACTGTCATAACTGACACCCCCAACTGTCATAACGGTCACTCCCAACTGTCATAACGGACAACCCCAACTCTCATAACGGTCACCCCCAACTGTCATAACGGTCACTTCCAACTGTCATAACTGACACCCCCAACTGTCATAACTGACACCCCCAACTGTCATAACGGTCACCCCCAACTGTCATAACTGACACCCCCAACTGTCATAACTGACACCCCCAACTGTCATAACGGTCACCACCGACTGTCATAACGGTCACTTCCAACTGTCATAACTGACACCTCCAACTATCATAACAGTCACCCCCAACTGTCATAACGGTTACTTCCAACTGTCATAACTGACACCCCCAACTGTCATAACGGTCACCCCGAACTGTCATAACAGACACCCCCAACTGTGATAACTGACACCCCCAACTGTCATAACGGTCACTTCCAACTGTCATAATGGACACCCCCAACTGTCATAATGGACACCCCCAACTGTCATAACTGACATCCCCAATTGTCATAACAGTCACCCCCAACTGTCATAATGGTCACTTCCAAGTGTCATAACGGACACCCCCAACCGTCATAACTGACACCCCCAACTGTCATAACTGACATCCCCAACTGTCATAACTGACACCCCCAACTGTCATAACGGTCACTTCCAAGTGTCATAACGGACACCCCCAACTGTCATAACGGTCACTTCCAACTGTCATAACAGACACCGCCAACTGTCATAACGGTCACTTCCAACGGTCATAACTGACACCCCCAACTGTCATAACTGACATCCCCAATTGTCATAACAGTCACCCCCAACTGTCATAACGGTGACTTCCAAGTGTCATAACGGACCCCCCAACTGTCATAACTGACATCCCCAATTGTCATAACGGTCACCCCCAACTGTCATAATGGACACCCCAACTGTCATAACGGACACCCCCAACTGTCATAATGGACACCCCCAACTGTCATAACGGTCACTTCCAACTGTCATAAGTGACACCTCGAACTATCATAACGGTCACCCCCAACTGTCATAACGGTTACTTCCAACTGTCATAAATGACACCCCCAACTGTCATAACGGTCACCCCGAACTGTCATAACGGACACCCCCAACTGTGATAACTGACACCCCCAACTGTCATAACGGTCACTTCCAACTGTCATAACGGACACCCCCAACTGTCATAATGGACACCCCCAACTGTCATAACTGACATCCCCAATTGTCATAACAGTCACCCCAAACTGTCATAACGGTCACTTCCAACTGTCATAACGGTCACTTCCAACTGTCATAACAGACACCCCCAACTGTCATAACAGACACCCCCAACTGTCATAACGGTCACTTCCAACTGTCATAACTGACACCCCCAACTGTCGTAACTGACACCCCCAACTGTCGTAACTGACATCCCCAATTGTCCTAATAGTTACCCCCAACTGTCATAACGGTGACTTCCAAGTGTCATAACTGACACCCCCAACTGTCATACCGGTCACTTCCAACTGTCATAACGGACACCCCCAACTTTCATAACGGTCACTTCCAACTGTCATAACAGACACCCCCAACTGTCATAACGGTCACTGCCAACTGTCATAACTGACACCCCCAACTGTTGTAACTGACATCCCCAATTGTCCTAATAGTTACCCCCAACTGTCATAACGGTGACTTCCAAGTGTCATAACGGACACCCCCAACTGTCATAACTGACATCCCCAATTGTCATAACGGTCACCCCCAACTGTCATAATGGACACCCCAACTGTCATAACGGACACCCCCAACTGTCATAACGGACAACCCCAACTGTCATAATGGTCACCCCCAACTGTCATAACGGTCACTTCCAACTGTCATAACAGACACCCCCAACTGTCATAACTGACACCCCCAACTGTCATAACGGTCACCCCCAATTGTCATAACTGACACCCCCAAATGTCATAACTGACACCCCCAACTGTCACAACTGACACCCCCAACTGTCATAACTGACACCCCCAACTGTCATAACTGACATCCCCAACTGTCATAACTGACACCCCCAACTGTCATACCGGTCACTTCCAACTGTCATAACGGTCACTTCCAACTGTCATAACAGACACCCCCAACTGTCATAACAGACACCCCCAACTGTCATAATGGGTCACTTCCAACTGTCATAACTGACACCCCCAACTGTCGTAACTGACATCCCCAATTGTCCTAATAGTTACCCCCAACTGTCATAACGGTGACTTCCAAGTGTCATAACGGACACCCCCAACTGTCATAACTGACACCCCCAACTGTCATAACTGACACCCCCAACTGTCATAACTGACACCCCCAACTGTCATAACTGACACCCCCAACTGTCATAACGGACACCCCCAACTGTCATAACGGTCACTTCCAAGTGTCATAACGGTCACTTCCAAGTGTCATAACGGACACCCCCAACTGTCATAACTGACACCCCCAACTGTCATAACTGACACCCCCAACTGTCATAACTGACACCCCCAACTGTCATAACTGACACCCCCAACTGTCATAACTGACATCCCCAACTGTCATAACTGACACCCCCAACTGTCATACCGGTCACTTCCAACTGTCATAACGGACACCCCCAACTGTCATAACGGTCACTTCCAACTGTCATAACAGACACCCCCAACTGTCATAACGGTCACTGCCAACTGTCATAACTGACACCCCCAACTGTCGTAACTGACATCCCCAATTGTCCTAATAGTTACCCCCAACTGTCATAACGGTGACTTCCAAGTGTCATAACGGACACCCCCAACTGTCATAACTGACATCCCTAATTGTCATAACGGTCACCCCCAACTGTCATAATGGACACCCCAACTGTCATAACGGACACCCCCAACTGTCATAACGGACAACCCCAACTGTCATAACGGTCACCCCCAACTGTCATAACGGTCACTTCCAACTGTCATAACAGACACCCCCAACTGTCATAACAGACACCCCGAACTGTCATAACGGTCACCCCCAATTGTCATAACTGACACCCCCAAATGTCATAACTGACACCCCCAACTGTCACAACTGACACCCCCAACTGTCATAACTGACACCCCCAACTGTCATAACTGACATCCCCAACTGTCATAACTGACACCCCCAACTGTCATACCGGTCACTTCCAACTGTCATAACGGTCACTTCCAACTGTCATAACAGACACCCCCAACTGTCATAACAGACACCCCCAACTGTCATAATGGGTCACTTCCAACTGTCATAACTGACACCCCCAACTGTCGTAACTGACATCCCCAATTGTCCTAATAGTTACCCCCAACTGTCATAACGGTGACTTCCAAGTGTCATAACGGACACCCCCAACTGTCATAACTGACATCCCCAATTGTCATAACGGTCACCCCCAACTGTCATAATGGACACCCCAACTGTCATAACGGACACCCCCAACTGTCATAACGGACACCCCCAACTGTCATAACGGACAACCCCAACTGTCATAACGGTCACTTCCAACTGTCATAACAGACACCCCCAACTGTCATAACAGACACCCCGAACTGTCATAACGGTCACCCCCAATTGTCATAACTGACACCCCCAAATGTCATAACTGACACCCCCAAATGTCACAACTGACACCCCCAACTGTCACAACTTACACTCCCAACTGTCACAACTGACATCCCCAATTGTCATAACGGTGACTTCCAAGTGTCATAACGGACCCCCCCAACTGTCATAACTGACATCCCCAATTGTCATAACGGTCACCCCCAACTGTCATAATGGACACCCCAACTGTCATAACGGTCACTTCCAACTGTCATAACTGACACCCCCAACTGTCATAACTGACATCCCCAATTGTCATAACAGTCACCCGCAACTGTCATAACGGTGACTTCCAAGTGTCATAACGGACCCCCCCAACTGTCATAACTGACATCCCCAATTGTCATAACGGTCACCCCAACTGTCATAATGGACACCCCAACTGTCATAACGGACACCCCCAACTGTCATAATGGACACCCCCGACTGTCATAACGGTCACTTCCAACTGTCATGAGTGACACCTCGAACTATCATAACGGTCACCCCCAACTGTCATAACGGTTACTTCCAACTGTCATAACTGACACCCCCAACTGTCATAACGATCACCCCGAACTGTCATAACGGACACCCCCAACTGTGATAACTGACACCCCCAACTGTCATACCGGTCACTTCCAACTGTCATAACGGACACCCCCAACTGTCATAACGGTCACTTCCAACTGTCATAACAGACACCCCCAACTGTCATAACGGTCACTTCCAACTGTCATAACTGACACCCCCAACTGTCATAACTGACACCCCCAACTGTCATAACTGACATCCCCAACTGTCATAACTGATATCCCCAACTGTCATAACTGACACCCCCAACTGTCATAACTGACATCCCCAACTGTCATAACGGTCACCCCCAACTATCATAACAGTCACCCCCAATTGTCATAACTGACACCACCAACTGTCATAATGGACACCTCCAACTGTCATAACGGACACCCCCAACTTTCATCCCCAACTGTCATAACTGACACCCCCAACTGTCATAACGGTCACCCCCAACTGTGATAACTGACACCCCCAACTGTCATAACGGTCACTTCCAACTGTCATAACGGACACCCCCAACTGTCATAATGGACACCCCCAACTGTCATAACTGACACCCCCAACTGTCATAACAGACATCCCCAAATGTCACAACTGACACCCCCAACTGTCACAACTTACACCCCCAACTGTCACAACTGACACCCCCAACTGTCATAACTGACACCCCCAACTGTCATAACTGACACCCCCAACTGTCATAACGGTCACTCCCAACTGTCATAACGGACAACCCCAACTGTCATAATGGTCACCCCCAACTGTCATAACGGTCACTTCCAACTGTCATAACTGACACCCCCAACTGTCATAACTGACACCCCCAACTGTCATAACTGACACCCCCAACTGTCATAACTGACATCCCCAACTGTCATAACTGACACCCCCAACTGTCATACCGGTCACTTCCAACTGTCATAACGGTCACTTCCAACTGTAATAACAGACACCCCCAACTGTCATAACAGACACCCCCAACTGTCATAATGGGTCACTTCCAACTGTCATAACTGACACCCCCAACTGTCGTAACTGACATCCCCAATTGTCCTAATAGTTACCCCCAACTGTCATAACGGTGACTTCCAAGTGTCATAACGGACACCCCCAACTGTCATAACTGACATCCCCAATTGTCATAACGGTCACCCCCAACTGTCATAATGGACACCCCAACTGTCATAACGGACACCCCCAACTGTCATAACGGACAACCCCAACTGTCATAACGGTCACCCCCAACTGTCATAACGGTCACTTCCAACTGTCATAACAGACACCCCCAACTGTCATAACAGACACCCCGAACTGTCATAACGGTCACCCCCAATTGTCATAACTGACACCCCCAAATGTCATAACTGACACCCCCAAATGTCACAACTGACACCCCCAACTGTCACAACTTACACTCCCAACTGTCACAACTGACATCCCCAATTGTCATAACGGTGACTTCCAAGTGTCATAACGGACCCCCCCAACTGTCATAACTGACATCCCCAATTGTCATAACGGTCACCCCCAACTGTCATAATGGACACCCCAACTGTCATAACGGTCACTTCCAACTGTCATAACTGACACCCCCAACTGTCATAACTGACATCCCCAATTGTCATAACAGTCACCCCCAACTGTCATAACGGTGACTTCCAAGTGTCATAACGGACCCCCCCAACTGTCATAACTGACATCCCCAATTGTCATAACGGTCACCCCAACTGTCATAATGGACACCCCAACTGTCATAACGGACACCCCCAACTGTCATAATGGACACCCCCGACTGTCATAACGGTCACTTCCAACTGTCATGAGTGACACCTCGAACTATCATAACGGTCACCCCCAACTGTCATAACGGTTACTTCCAACTGTCATAACTGACACCCCCAACTGTCATAACGATCACCCCGAACTGTCATAACGGACACCCCCAACTGTGATAACTGACACCCCCAACTGTCATACCGGTCACTTCCAACTGTCATAACGGACACCCCCAACTGTCATAACGGTCACTTCCAACTGTCATAACAGACACCCCCAACTGTCATAACGGTCACTTCCAACTGTCATAACTGACACCCCCAACTGTCATAACTGACACCCCCAACTGTCATAACTGACATCCCCAACTGTCATAACTGATATCCCCAACTGTCATAACTGACACCCCCAACTGTCATAACTGACATCCCCAACTGTCATAACGGTCACCCCCAACTATCATAACAGTCACCCCCAATTGTCATAACTGACACCACCAACTGTCATAATGGACACCTCCAACTGTCATAACGGACACCCCCAACTTTCATCCCCAACTGTCATAACTGACACCCCCAACTGTCATAACGGTCACCCCCAACTGTGATAACTGACACCCCCAACTGTCATAACGGTCACTTCCAACTGTCATAACGGACACCCCCAACTGTCATAATGGACACCCCCAACTGTCATAACTGACACCCCCAACTGTCATAACAGACATCCCCAAATGTCACAACTGACACCCCCAACTGTCACAACTTACACCCCCAACTGTCACAACTGACACCCCCAACTGTCATAACTGACACCCCCAACTGTCATAACTGACACCCCCAACTGTCATAACGGTCACTCCCAACTGTCATAACGGACAACCCCAACTGTCATAATGGTCACCCCCAACTGTCATAACGGTCACTTCCAACTGTCATAACTGACACCCCCAACTGTCATAACTGACACCCCCAACTGTCATAACGGTCACCCCCAACTGTCATAACTGACACCCCCAACTGTCATAACGGTCACCCCCGACTGTCATAACGGTCACTTCCAACTGTCATAACTGACACCTCCAACTATCATAACGGTCACCCCCAACTGTCATAACGGTTACTTCCAACTGTCATAACTGACACCCCCAACTGTCATAACGGTCACCCCGAACTGTCATAACAGACACCCCCAACTGTGATAACTGACACCCCCAACTGTCATAACGGTCACTTCCAACTGTCATAATGGACACCCCCAACTGTCATAATGGACACCCCCAACTGTCATAACTGACATCCCCAATTGTCATAACAGTCACCCCCAACTGTCATAACGGTCACTTCCAACTGTCATAACAGACACCGCCAACTGTCATAACGGTCACTTCCAACTGTCATAACTGACACCCCCAACTGTCATAACTGACATCCCCAATTGTCATAACAGTCACCCCCAACTGTCATAACGGTCACTTCCAACTGTCATAACAGACACCGCCAACTGTCATAACGGTCACTTCCAACTGTCATAACTGACACCCCCAACTGTCATAACTGACATCCCCAATTGTCATAACAGTCACCCCCAACTGTCATAACGGTGACTTCCAAGTGTCATAACGGACCCCCCCAACTGTCATAACTGACATCCCCAATTGTCATAACGGTCATCCCCAACTGTCATAATGGACACCCCAACTGTCATAACGGACACCCCCAACTGTCATAATGGACACCCCCGACTGTCATAACGGTCACTTCCAACTGTCATAAGTGACACCTCGAACTATCATAACGGTCACCCCCAACTGTCATAACGGTTACTTCCAACTGTCATAACTGACACCCCCAACTGTCATAACGGTCACCCCGAACTGTCATAACGGACACCCCCAACTGTGATAACTGACACCCCCAACTGTCATAACGGTCACTTCCAACTGTCATAACGGACACCCCCAACTGTCATAATGGACACCCCCAACTGTCATAACGGACACCCCCAACTGTCATAACTGACATCCCTAATTGTCATAACGGTCACCCCCAACTGTCATAATGGACACCCCAACTGTCATAACGGACACCCCCAACTGTCATAACGGACAACCCCAACTGTCATAACGGTCACCCCCAACTGTCATAACGGTCACTTCCAACTGTCATAACAGACACCCCCAACTGTCATAACAGACACCCCGAACTGTCATAACGGTCAACCCCAATTGTCATAACTGACACCCCCAAATGTCATAACTGACACCCCCAACTGTCACAACTGACACCCCCAACTGTCATAACTGACACCCACAACTGTCATAACTGACATCCCCAACTGTCATAACTGACACCCCCAACTGTCATACCGGTCACTTCCAACTGTCATAACGGTCACTTCCAACTGTCATAACAGACACCCCCAACTGTCATAACAGACACCCCCAACTGTCATAACTGACATCCCCAACTGTCATAACTGATATCCCCAACTGTCACAACTTACACTCCCAACTGTCACAACTGACATCCCCAATTGTCATAACGGTGACTTCCAAGTGTCATAACGGACCCCCCCAACTGTCATAACTGACATCCCCAATTGTCATAACGGTCACCCCCAACTGTCATAATGGACACCCCAACTGTCATAACGGTCACTTCCAACTGTCATAACTGACACCCCCAACTGTCATAACTGACATCCCCAATTGTCATAACAGTCACCCCCAACTGTCATAACGGTGACTTCCAAGTGTCATAACGGACCCCCCCAACTGTCATAACTGACATCCCCAATTGTCATAACGGTCACCCCAACTGTCATAATGGACACCCCAACTGTCATAACGGACACCCCCAACTGTCATAATGGACACCCCCGACTGTCATAACGGTCACTTCCAACTGTCATGAGTGACACCTCGAACTATCATAACGGTCACCCCCAACTGTCATAACGGTTACTTCCAACTGTCATAACTGACACCCCCAACTGTCATAACGATCACCCCGAACTGTCATAACGGACACCCCCAACTGTCATACCGGTCACTTCCAACTGTCATAACGGACACCCCCAACTGTCATAACGGTCACTTCCAACTGTCATAACAGACACCCCCAACTGTCATAACGGTCACTTCCAACTGTCATAACTGACACCCCCAACTGTCATAACTGACACCCCCAACTGTCATAACTGACATCCCCAACTGTCATAACTGATATCCCCAACTGTCATAACTGACACCCCCAACTGTCATAACTGACATCCCCAACTGTCATAACGGTCACCCCCAACTATCATAACAGTCACCCCCAATTGTCATAACTGACACCACCAACTGTCATAATGGACACCTCCAACTGTCATAACGGACACCCCCAACTTTCATCCCCAACTGTCATAACTGACACCCCCAACTGTCATAACGGTCACCCCCAACTGTGATAACTGACACCCCCAACTGTCATAACGGTCACTTCCAACTGTCATAACGGACACCCCCAACTGTCATAATGGACACCCCCAACTGTCATAACTGACACCCCCAACTGTCATAACAGACATCCCCAAATGTCACAACTGACACCCCCAACTGTCACAACTTACACCCCCAACTGTCACAACTGACACCCCCAACTGTCATAACTGACACCCCCAACTGTCATAACTGACACCCCCAACTGTCATAACGGTCACTCCCAACTGTCATAACGGACAACCCCAACTGTCATAATGGTCACCCCCAACTGTCATAACGGTCACTTCCAACTGTCATAACTGACACCCCCAACTGTCATAACTGACACCCCCAACTGTCATAACGGTCACCCCCAACTGTCATAACTGACACCCCCAACTGTCATAACGGTCACCCCCGACTGTCATAACGGTCACTTCCAACTGTCATAACTGACACCTCCAACTATCATAACGGTCACCCCCAACTGTCATAACGGTTACTTCCAACTGTCATAACTGACACCCCCAACTGTCATAACGGTCACCCCGAACTGTCATAACAGACACCCCCAACTGTGATAACTGACACCCCCAACTGTCATAACGGTCACTTCCAACTGTCATAATGGACACCCCCAACTGTCATAATGGACACCCCCAACTGTCATAACTGACATCCCCAATTGTCATAACAGTCACCCCCAACTGTCATAACGGTCACTTCCAACTGTCATAACAGACACCGCCAACTGTCATAACGGTCACTTCCAACTGTCATAACTGACACCCCCAACTGTCATAACTGACATCCCCAATTGTCATAACAGTCACCCCCAACTGTCATAACGGTCACTTCCAACTGTCATAACAGACACCGCCAACTGTCATAACGGTCACTTCCAACTGTCATAACTGACACCCCCAACTGTCATAACTGACATCCCCAATTGTCATAACAGTCACCCCCAACTGTCATAACGGTGACTTCCAAGTGTCATAACGGACCCCCCCAACTGTCATAACTGACATCCCCAATTGTCATAACGGTCATCCCCAACTGTCATAATGGACACCCCAACTGTCATAACGGACACCCCCAACTGTCATAATGGACACCCCCGACTGTCATAACGGTCACTTCCAACTGTCATAAGTGACACCTCGAACTATCATAACGGTCACCCCCAACTGTCATAACGGTTACTTCCAACTGTCATAACTGACACCCCCAACTGTCATAACGGTCACCCCGAACTGTCATAACGGACACCCCCAACTGTGATAACTGACACCCCCAACTGTCATAACGGTCACTTCCAACTGTCATAACGGACACCCCCAACTGTCATAATGGACACCCCCAACTGTCATAACGGACACCACCAACTGTCATAACTGACATCCCTAATTGTCATAACGGTCACCCCCAACTGTCATAATGGACACCCCAACTGTCATAACGGACACCCCCAACTGTCATAACGGACAACCCCAACTGTCATAACGGTCACCCCCAACTGTCATAACGGTCACTTCCAACTGTCATAACAGACACCCCCAACTGTCATAACAGACACCCCGAACTGTCATAACGGTCAACCCCAATTGTCATAACTGACACCCCCAAATGTCATAACTGACACCCCCAACTGTCACAACTGACACCCCCAACTGTCATAACTGACACCCACAACTGTCATAACTGACATCCCCAACTGTCATAACTGACACCCCCAACTGTCATACCGGTCACTTCCAACTGTCATAACGGTCACTTCCAACTGTCATAACAGACACCCCCAACTGTCATAACAGACACCCCCAACTGTCATAACTGACATCCCCAACTGTCATAACTGATATCCCCAACTGTCATAACTGACACCCCCAACTGTCATAACTGACATCCCCAACTGTCATAACGGTCACCCCCAACTATCATAACAGTCACCCCCAATTGTCATAACTGACACCACCAACTGTCATAATGGACACCTCCAACTGTCATAACGGACACCCCCAACTTTCATCCCCAACTGTCATAACTGACACCCCCAACTGTCATAACGGTCACCCCCAACTGTGATAACTGACACCCCCAACTGTCATAACGGTCACTTCCAACTGTCATAACGGACACCCCCAACTGTCATAATGGACACCCCCAACTGTCATAACTGACATCCCCAACTGTCATAACAGTCACCCCCAACTGTCATAACGGTCACTTCCAAGTGTCATAACGGACACCCCCAACTGTCATAACTGACACCCCCAACTGTCATAACTGACACCCCCAACTGTCATAACTGACACCCCCAACTGTCATAACTGACACCCCCAACTGTCATAACTGACATCCCCAACTGTCATAACTGACACCCCCAACTGTCATACCGGTCACTTCCAACTGTCATAACGGACACCCCCAACTGTCATAACGGTCACTTCCAACTGTCATAACAGACACCCCCAACTGTCATAACGGTCACTGCCAACTGTCATAACTGACACCCCCAACTGTCGTAACTGACATCCCCAATTGTCCTAATAGTTACCCCCAACTGTCATAACGGTCACCCCCAACTGTCATAATGGACACCCCAACTGTCATAACTGACACCCCCAACTGTCATAACTGACATCCCCAACTGTCATAACTGACACCCCCAACTGTCATACCGGTCACTTCCAACTGTCATAACGGTCACTTCCAACTGTCATAACAGACACCCCCAACTGTCATAACAGACACCCCCAACTGTCATAATGGGTCACTTCCAACTGTCATAACTGACACCCCCAACTGTCGTAACTGACATCCCCAATTGTCCTAATAGTTACCCCCAACTGTCATAACGGTGACTTCCAAGTGTCATAACGGACACCCCCAACTGTCATAACTGACATCCCCAATTGTCATAACGGTCACCCCCAACTGTCATAATGGACACCCCAACTGTCATAACGGACACCCCCAACTGTCATAACGGACAACCCCAACTGTCATAACGGTCACCCCCAACTGTCATAACGGTCACTTCCAACTGTCATAACAGACACCCCCAACTGTCATAACAGACACCCCGAACTGTCATAACGGTCACCCCCAATTGTCATAACTGACACCCCCAAATGTCATAACTGACACCCCCAAATGTCACAACTGACACCCCCAACTGTCACAACTTACACTCCCAACTGTCACAACTGACATCCCCAATTGTCATAACGGTGACTTCCAACTGTCATAACGGACCCCCCCAACTGTCATAACTGACATCCCCAATTGTCATAACGGTCACCCCCAACTGTCATAATGGACACCCCAACTGTCATAACGGTCACTTCCAACTGTCATAACTGACACCCCCAACTGTCATAACTGACATCCCCAATTGTCATAATAGTCACCCCCAACTGTCATAACGGTGACTTCCAAGTGTCATAACGGACCCCCCCAACTGTCATAACTGACATCCCCAATTGTCATAACGGTCACCCCAACTGTCATAATGGACACCCCCGACTGTCATAACGGTCACTTCCAACTGTCATGAGTGACACCTCGAACTATCATAACGGTCACCCCCAACTGTCATAACGGTTACTTCCAACTGTCATAACTGACACCCCCAACTGTCATAACGATCACCCCGAACTGTCATAACGGACACCCCCAACTGTGATAACTGACACCCCCAACTGTCATACCGGTCACTTCCAACTGTCATAACGGACACCCCCAACTGTCATAACGGTCACTTCCAACTGTCATAACAGACACCCCCAACTGTCATAACGGTCACTTCCAACTGTCATAACTGACACCCCCAACTGTCATAACTGACACCCCCAACTGTCATAACTGACACCCCCAACTGTCATAACTGACATCCCCAACTGTCATAACTGATATCCCCAACTGTCATAACTGACACCCCCAACTGTCATAACTGACATCCCCAACTGTCATAACGGTCACCCCCAACTATCATAACAGTCACCCCCAATTGTCATAACTGACACCCCCAACTGTCATAATGGACACCTCCAACTGTCATAACGGACACCCCCAACTTTCATCCCCAACTGTCATAACTGACACCCCCAACTGTCATAACGGTCACCCCCAACTGTCATAACGGTCACCCCCAACTGTCAAAACTGACATCCCCAACTGTCATAACAGTCACCCCCAACTGTCATAACGGTCACCCCCAACTGTCATAACGGACACCCCAACTGTCATAACGGACACCCCCAACTGTCATAACTGACATCCCCAATTGTCATAACGGTCACCCCCAACTGTCATAATGGACACCCCAACTGTCATAACGGTCACTTCCAACTGTCATAACTGACACCCCCAACTGTCATAACTGACATCCCCAATTGACATAACAGTCACCCCCAACTGTCATAACGGTGACTTCCAAGTGTCATAACGGACCCCCCCAACTTTCATAACTGACATCCCCAATTGTCATAACGGTCACCCCAACTGTCATAATGGACACTCCAACTGTCATAACGGACACCCCCAACTGTCATAATGGACACCCCCGACTGTCATAACGGTCACTTCAAACTGTCATGAGTGACACCTCGAACTATCATAACGGTCACCCCCAACTGTCATAACGGTTACTTCCAACTGTCATAACTGACACCCCCAACTGTCATAACGATCACCCCGAACTGTCATAACGGACACCCCCAACTGTGATAACTGACACCCCCAACTGTCATACCGGTCACTTCCAACTGTCATAACGGACACCCCCAACTGTCATAACGGTCACTTCCAACTGTCATAACTGACACCCCCAACTGTCATAACTGACACCCCCAACTGTCATAACTGACACCCCCAACTGTCATAACGGACACCCCCAACTGTCATAACTGACATCCCTAATTGTCATAACGGTCACCCCCAACTGTCATAATGGACACCCCAACTGTCATAACGGACACCCCCAACTGTCATAACGGACAACCCCAACTGTCATAACGGTCACCCCCAACTGTCATAACGGTCACTTCCAACTGTCATAACAGACACCCCCAACTGTCATAACAGACACCCCGAACTGTCATAACGGTCACCCCCAATTGTCATAACTGACACCCCCAAATGTCATAACTGACACCCCCAACTGTCACAACTGACACCCCCAACTGTCATAACTGACACCCCCAACTGTCATAACTGACATCCCCAACTGTCATAACTGACACCCCCAACTGTCATACCGGTCACTTCCAACTGTCATAACGGTCACTTCCAACTGTCATAACAGACACCCCCAACTGTCATAACAGACACCCCCAACTGTCATAATGGGTCACTTCCAACTGTCATAACTGACACCCCCAACTGTCGTAACTGACATCCCCAATTGTCCTAATAGTTACCCCCAACTGTCATAACGGTGACTTCCAAGTGTCATAACGGACACCCCCAACTGTCATAACTGACATCCCCAATTGTCATAACGGTCACCCCCAACTGTCATAATGGACACCCCAACTGTCATAACGGACAACCCCAAACGGTCATAACGGACAACCCCAACTGTCATAACGGTCACCCCCAACTGTCATAACGGTCACTTCCAACTGTCATAACAGACACCCCCAACTGTCATAACAGACACCCCCAACTGTCATAATGGGTCACTTCCAACTGTCATAACTGACACCCCCAACTGTCGTAACTGACATCCCCAATTGTCCTAATAGTTACCCCCAACTGTCATAACGGTGACTTCCAAGTGTCATAACGGACACCCCCAACTGTCATAACTGACATCCCCAATTGTCATAACGGTCACCCCCAACTGTCATAATGGACACCCCAACTGTCATAACGGACACCCCCAACTGTCATAACGGACAACCCCAACTGTCATAACGGTCACCCCCAACTGTCATAACGGTCACTTCCAACTGTCATAACAGACACCCCCAACTGTCATAACAGACACCCCGAACTGTCATAACGGTCACCCCCAATTGTCATAACTGACACCCCCAAATGTCATAACTGACACCCCCAAATGTCACAACTGACACCCCCAACTGTCACAACTTACACTCCCAACTGTCACAACTGACATCCCCAATTGTCATAACGGTGACTTCCAACTGTCATAACGGACCCCCCCAACTGTCATAACTGACATCCCCAATTGTCATAACGGTCACCCCCAACTGTCATAATGGACACCCCAACTGTCATAACGGTCACTTCCAACTGTCATAACTGACACCCCCAACTGTCATAACTGACATCCCCAATTGTCATAATAGTCACCCCCAACTGTCATAACGGTGACTTCCAAGTGTCATAACGGACCCCCCCAACTGTCATAACTGACATCCCCAATTGTCATAACGGTCACCCCAACTGTCATAATGGACACTCCAACTGTCATAACGGACACCCCCAACTGTCATAATGGACACCCCCGACTGTCATAACGGTCACTTCAAACTGTCATGAGTGACACCTCGAACTATCATAACGGTCACCCCCAACTGTCATAACGGTTACTTCCAACTGTCATAACTGACACCCCCAACTGTCATAACGATCACCCCGAACTGTCATAACGGACACCCCCAACTGTGATAACTGACACCCCCAACTGTCATACCGGTCACTTCCAACTGTCATAACGGACACCCCCAACTGTCATAACGGTCACTTCCAACTGTCATAACTGACACCCCCAACTGTCATAACTGACACCCCCAACTGTCATAACTGACACCCCCAACTGTCATAACGGACACCCCCAACTGTCATAACTGACATCCCTAATTGTCATAACGGTCACCCCCAACTGTCATAATGGACACCCCAACTGTCATAACGGACACCCCCAACTGTCATAACGGACAACCCCAACTGTCATAACGGTCACCCCCAACTGTCATAACGGTCACTTCCAACTGTCATAACAGACACCCCCAACTGTCATAACAGACACCCCGAACTGTCATAATGGTCACCCCCAATTGTCATAACTGACACCCCCAAATGTCATAACTGACACCCCCAACTGTCACAACTGACACCCCCAACTGTCATAACTGACACCCCCAACTGTCATAACTGACATCCCCAACTGTCATAACTGACACCCCCAACTGTCATACCGGTCACTTCCAACTGTCATAACGGTCACTTCCAACTGTCATAACAGACACCCCCAACTGTCATAACAGACACCCCCAACTGTCATAATGGGTCACTTCCAACTGTCATAACTGACACCCCCAACTGTCGTAACTGACATCCCCAATTGTCCTAATAGTTACCCCCAACTGTCATAACGGTGACTTCCAAGTGTCATAACGGACACCCCCAACTGTCATAACTGACATCCCCAATTGTCATAATGGTCACCCCCAACTGTCATAATGGACACCCCAACTGTCATAACGGACAACCCCAAACGGTCATAACGGACAACCCCAACTGTCATAACGGTCACCCCCAACTGTCATAACGGTCACTTCCAACTGTCATAACAGACACCCCCAACTGTCATAACAGACACCCCCAACTGTCATAATGGGTCACTTCCAACTGTCATAACTGACACCCCCAACTGTCGTAACTGACATCCCCAATTGTCCTAATAGTTACCCCCAACTGTCATAACGGTGACTTCCAAGTGTCATAACGGACACCCCCAACTGTCATAACTGACATCCCCAATTGTCATAACGGTCACCCCCAACTGTCATAATGGACACCCCAACTGTCATAACGGACACCCCCAACTGTCATAACGGACAACCCCAACTGTCATAACGGTCACCCCCAACTGTCATAACGGTCACTTCCAACTGTCATAACAGACACCCCCAACTGTCATAACAGACACCCCGAACTGTCATAACGGTCACCCCCAATTGTCATAACTGACACCCCCAAATGTCATAACTGACACCCCCAAATGTCACAACTGACACCCCCAACTGTCACAACTTACACTCCCAACTGTCACAACTGACATCCCCAATTGTCATAACGGTGACTTCCAACTGTCATAACGGACCCCCCCAACTGTCATAACTGACATCCCCAATTGTCATAACGGTCACCCCCAACTGTCATAATGGACACCCCAACTGTCATAACGGTCACTTCCAACTGTCATAACTGACACCCCCAACTGTCATAACTGACATCCCCAATTGTCATAATAGTCACCCCCAACTGTCATAACGGTGACTTCCAAGTGTCATAACGGACCCCCCCAACTGTCATAACTGACATCCCCAATTGTCATAACGGTCACCCCAACTGTCATAATGGACACCCCAACTGTCATAACGGACACCCCCAACTGTCATAATGGACACCCCCGACTGTCATAACGGTCACTTCCAACTGTCATGAGTGACACCTCGAACTATCATAACGGTCACCCCCAACTGTCATAACGGTTACTTCCAACTGTCATAACTGACACCCCCAACTGTCATAACGATCACCCCGAACTGTCATAACGGACACCCCCAACTGTGATAACTGACACCCCCAACTGTCATACCGGTCACTTCCAACTGTCATAACGGACACCCCCAACTGTCATAACGGTCACTTCCAACTGTCATAACAGACACCCCCAACTGTCATAACGGTCACTTCCAACTGTCATAACTGACACCCCCAACTGTCATAACTGACATCCCCAACTGTCATAACGGTCACCCCCAACTATCATAACAGTCACCCCCAATTGTCATAACTGACACCCCCAACTGTCATAATGGACACCTCCAACTGTCATAACGGACACCCCCAACTTTCATCCCCAACTGTCATAACTGACACCCCCAACTGTCATAACGGTCACCCCCAACTATCATAACAGTCACCCCCAATTGTCATAACTGACACCCCCAACTGTCATAATGGACACCTCCAACTGTCATAACGGACACCCCCAACTTTCATCCCCAACTGTCATAACTGACACCCCCAACTGTCATAACGGTCACCCCCAACTGTCATAACGGTCACCCCCAACTGTCAAAACTGACATCCCCAACTGTCATAACGGTCACCCCCAACTGTCATAACGGTCACCCCCAACTGTCATAACGGACACCCCAACTGTCATAACGGACACCCCCAACTGTCATAACTGACATCCCCAATTGTCATAACGGTCACCCCCAACTGTCATAATGGACACCCCAACTGTCATAACGGTCACTTCCAACTGTCATAACTGACACCCCCAACTGTCATAACTGACATCCCCAATTGACATAACAGTCACCCCCAACTGTCATAACGGTGACTTCCAAGTGTCATAACGGACCCCCCCAACTGTCATAACTGACATCCCCAATTGTCATAACGGTCACCCCAACTGTCATAATGGACACTCCAACTGTCATAACGGACACCCCCAACTGTCATAATGGACACCCCCGACTGTCATAACGGTCACTTCAAACTGTCATGAGTGACACCTCGAACTATCATAACGGTCACCCCCAACTGTCATAACGGTTACTTCCAACTGTCATAACTGACACCCCCAACTGTCATAACGATCACCCCGAACTGTCATAACGGACACCCCCAACTGTGATAACTGACACCCCCAACTGTCATACCGGTCACTTCCAACTGTCATAACGGACACCCCCAACTGTCATAACGGTCACTTCCAACTGTCATAACTGACACCCCCAACTGTCATAACTGACACCCCCAACTGTCATAACTGACACCCCCAACTGTCATAACGGACACCCCCAACTGTCATAACTGACATCCCTAATTGTCATAACGGTCACCCCCAACTGTCATAATGGACACCCCAACTGTCATAACGGACACCCCCAACTGTCATAACGGACAACCCCAACTGTCATAACGGTCACCCCCAACTGTCATAACGGTCACTTCCAACTGTCATAACAGACACCCCCAACTGTCATAACAGACACCCCGAACTGTCATAACGGTCACCCCCAATTGTCATAACTGACACCCCCAAATGTCATAACTGACACCCCCAACTGTCACAACTGACACCCCCAACTGTCATAACTGACACCCCCAACTGTCATAACTGACATCCCCAACTGTCATAACTGACACCCCCAACTGTCATACCGGTCACTTCCAACTGTCATAACGGTCACTTCCAACTGTCATAACAGACACCCCCAACTGTCATAACAGACACCCCCAACTGTCATAATGGGTCACTTCCAACTGTCATAACTGACACCCCCAACTGTCGTAACTGACATCCCCAATTGTCCTAATAGTTACCCCCAACTGTCATAACGGTGACTTCCAAGTGTCATAACGGACACCCCCAACTGTCATAACTGACATCCCCAATTGTCATAACGGTCACCCCCAACTGTCATAATGGACACCCCAACTGTCATAACGGACAACCCCAAACGGTCATAACGGACAACCCCAACTGTCATAACGGTCACCCCCAACTGTCATAACGGTCACTTCCAACTGTCATAACAGACACCCCCAACTATCATAACAGACACCCCGAACTGTCATAACGGTCACCCCCAATTGTCATAACTGACACCCCCAAATGTCATAACTGACACCCCCAAATGTCACAACTGACACCCCCAACTGTCACAACTTACACTCCCAACTGTCACAACTGACATCCCCAATTGTCATAACGGTGACTTCCAACTGTCATAACGGACCCCCCCAACTGTCATAACTGACATCCCCAATTGTCATAACGGTCACCCCCAACTGTCATAATGGACACCCCAACTGTCATAACGGTCACTTCCAACTGTCATAACTGACACCCCCAACTGTCATAACTGACATCCCCAATTGTCATAATAGTCACCCCCAACTGTCATAACGGTGACTTCCAAGTGTCATAACGGACCCCCCCAACTGTCATAACTGACATCCCCAATTGTCATAACGGTCACCCCAACTCTCATAATGGACACCCCAACTGTCATAACGGACACCCCCAACTGTCATAATGGACACCCCCGACTGTCATAACGGTCACTTCCAACTGTCATGAGTGACACCTCGAACTATCATAACGGTCACCCCCAACTGTCATAACGGTTAATTCCAACTGTCATAACTGACACCCCCAACTGTCATAACGATCACCCCGAACTGTCATAACGGACACCCCCAACTGTGATAACTGACACCCCCAACTGTCATACCGGTCACTTCCAACTGTCATAACGGACACCCCCAACTGTCATAACGGTCACTTCCAACTGTCATAACAGACACCCCCAACTGTCATAACGGTCACTGCCAACTGTCATAACTGACACCCCCAACTGTCGTAACTGACATCCCCAACTGTCCTAATAGTTACCCCCAACTGTCATAACGGTGACTTCCAAGTGTCATAACGGACACCCCCAACTGTCATAACTGACATCCCTAATTGTCATAACGGTCACCCCCAACTGTCATAATGGACACCCCAACTGTCATAACGGACACCCCCAACTGTCATAACGGACAACCCCAACTGTCATAACGGTCACCCCCAACTGTCATAACGGTCACTTCCAACTGTCATAACAGACACCCCCAACTGTCATAACAGACACCCCGAACTGTCATAACGGTCACCCCCAATTGTCATAACTGACACCCCCAAATGTCATAACGGTCACCCCCAACTGTCATAACGGTCACCCCCAACTGTCATAACTGACACCCCCAACTGTCATAACTGACACCCCCAACTGTCATAACTGACACCCCCAACTGTCATAACTGACACCCCCAACTGTCATACCGGTCACTTCCAACTGTCATAACGGCCACTTCCAACTGTCATAACAGACACCCCCAACTGTCATAACAGACACCCCCAACTGTCATAACGGTCACTTCCAACTGTCATAACTGATACCCCCAACTGTCGTAACTGACATCCCCAATTGTCCTAATAGTTACCCCCAACTGTCATAATGGTGACTTCCAAGTGTCATAACGGACACCCCCAACTGTCATAACTGACATCCCCAATTGTCATAACGGTCACCCCCAACTGTCATAATGGACACCCCAACTGTCATAACGGACACCCCCAACTGTCATAACAGACAACCCCAACTGTCATAACGGTCACCCCCAACTGTCATAACGGTCACTTCCAACTGTCATAACAGACACCCCCAACTGTCATAACAGACACCCCGAACTGTCATAACGGTCACCCCCAATTGTCATAACTGACACCCCCAAATGTCATAACTGACACCCCCAAATGTCACAACTGACACCCCCAACTGTCACAACTTACACTCCCAACTGTCATAACTGATATCCCCAACTGTCATAACTGACATCTCCTTATGACAGTTGGGGATGATGATTATGACAGTTGGGGGTGACCGTTATGACAGTTGGGAATGACCGTTATGACGGTTGTGGGCGACCGTTATGACAGTTGTGGGCGACCGTTATGACAGTTGTGGGCGACCGTTTTGACAGTTGGGGGTGTCGGTAATGGATGTTGGGGACTTCAGATCGTGTAGAATGCGGCCGCGAGAGCTATCGTGATGCTTCCCAGATTCGCCCCTGTCTCTCCAACACCCTGTGCCTTGCACTGGCTGCGGATCAGTTTCCGGTCGCATTTCAAAGTGTTGGTAATGACCTTTAAAGCCCTACATGGCATCGGACCAGAATACCTCTGGAACCGTCTTCTGCTGCACGAATCCCATGGACCGATAAGGTCCCACAGAGTTGGCCTTCTCCGGGTCCCGTCAACTAAACAATCGTTTGGTGGGCCCCAGGGGAAGAGCCTTCTCTGTGGCGGCCCTGGCCCTCTGGAATCCACTCCCCCAGAGATTAGAACTGCCCCCACCCTCGTCTTTCGCAAATTACTTAAGACCCTCCTGTATCGCCAGGCATGGGGGAATTGAGACATCTCCCCCAGGCTTTTATAGTTTTATGTATGGTAGGCGTGTGTTGCATGGTTTTTAAATGATGGGGGTTTTAGATGTTTTTTTAATATTAGATTTGTTTACATTGTAAACAAATTTTAATATTGTGAGCCGCCCCGAGTCTTCGGAGAGGGGCGGCATACAAATCTGATTAATAAATAAATAAATAAATAATAAATTATTTTTATTGTTATTAATTCAATGAATTGAAGAGGAATGGATTAATATATACTTTAAGAGGGGTCTCCAAACTTGGCTAATTTAAGACTTTTATACTTCAGATCCTATAGCTGGCTGGGGAATTCTGGGCGTTGAAGCCCACACATCTTAAAAGTTGCCAAGTATGAAAGACTCCTGCTTTAGAAGCCAACAGAAAGGATTGAAAAGAGATCTAGACTGGAAATAATCAATGTGGCAAAGGCAACTATCAGAGGAAGCACTTCAAATCCATAATTATGGGATGTGATTACAGCCTGGCTTGGTAACAGCCAACGTGAAAAGGACTTTGGAACAGTAAACAAGGCTCTTGAGTTTGTGCCAGCCATGGGATGTGGCTGGTAAAAGAAAGACAGATGCCATTTGGGGCTCCTCATCACAAGTGTAATTTTTGAATCACAGAGAACAAGGAAGCACTCTGCCGGCCAAAAACAGGGCGCATGGATTTTTTGGCCTCCACCGCCCACCAGAAGCACTCTGCCAGCCCTCGCAGATTTAAGTGCTGTGCTTGGCCAAAGGCTGGGGGCCAATAGATGGATGTGGTGATCTGGCTGGGGTCTCCTAGTCCCCGATGGGGCGCTCTGTCCCACCGGCTGTAGTTTGTGGATGCTTGCTGCAATTGCTGCCAAAGGTGCCTCAACAAAGTATTGAGTGAAGGGCCTGAATACTATCTATCTATCTATCTATCTATCTATCTATCTATCTATCTATCTATCTATCCATCCATCCATCCATCCATCCATCCATCCATCCATCCATCCATCCATCCATCCATCCATCTACTTCTGTGCCGCCCAATTCTGAAGGACTTACGCCAATGTGACAGTTATTCCTTTTTAATTTACATTTACAGACACTCCTAACATTCTGTTTTCACTTTGTCATTATGGAGCAAGTGAGTAGATGAATGAGAAAAAATGAATTTCAGCGAGTGTAGAATCAGGCTGCAGCAGAACAAAAGTGAAGGGGTCTCGATACTTTCTGAATGCCCTGTATATAAATGTGTGGACTTTACAACAGACAAGACAAAACCAGGGGTGGGCAGCAGGCAGAAATGAAGATGTGTGCGCAGCTCCAGCTGATCAGTGGCTGTCACTTCCTGGATTACTGGGCTCGGCTCGGCTCTCCTTTTTTCCTCTTTCCTCCTTCCTGGCCTCGGACAAGCTTCCCTCTCTCCTGCCCAGCTCCCCTCCAGCCTCACGTGGCTACCTCCCACTTGAGCTGCAAGCAGAAGATGTGGGTGGAAGCGGCACTGGCAGCATTTATGCTTCTGGCAGCACCCGTTCGCCTAGCTACCCAGCCTGAGTGGTGGTGGGGCGTCCCAGGAAGGAAATGCGAAGCAAATTGTCACCCCGGGCAAGTGACACTAGTAAGGTTGTAAGTCGAGGACTTAACAGTTCACTTGAACCTGGCCACATGGCCAGCAAGCCACTCCTATGCAGTCATATGACCATTAAGCAACACCCACAGTGTGGCAGTAAAAAGTTTGGCTGCCCATAATGTAGCATGATGGAATCGAATAGGATTGGTGCTATAATGTGACATCCTAAGGAAGCTAACCATCCCGCTGCTGCTTGTGTGGTTGCAAAGAGACCGTCTCAAGCGCCTTGAAATATCCTGAGAGGACATTCATTCATTCATTCGATTTTTATGCCACCCTTCTCCTTAGACTCAGGGCGGCTTAAAACATGTTAGCGATAGCACTTTTTAATAGAGCCAGCCTATTGCCCCCACAATCTGGGTCCTCATTTTACCCACCTCGGAAGGATGGAAGGCTGAGTCAACCTTGAGCCGGTGATGAGATTTGAACCGCTGACCCACAGTCAGCTTCAGTGGCCTGCAGTACAGTACTCTACCTGCTGCACCATCCCAGCTCTTTGCAAACTACAGTGATCCCCCGTTTATTGCGTCCCCAACCATTGCGAACAGGGTACTTCGCGATTTTTCAACCCGGAAGTCAAAATACCATCTACGCATGCGTGCCCGTTTTTTCTATGGGCACGCATGCGTAGATGGCAACCGGGAGATCAGCTGCTGGGCGGCTTCCCCGGGTCTTCCCCCTCTTGCTGGCGTCAGCGAGGAGTTTCCCCACCGCCCACGCAAACTCCTCGCTGCCGCCCGCCCTTCGCCCGCCCACGCCGTTCATTCTCGCCGCTTTCGAGCTGAGTCCTGAAGCGAATTCGCTCCCGGACTCAGCTCGAAAGCGCCGAGAGTCAGCGTGGACAAGCTGTTCGTTGGCGCTGGCTATCGGCGCTTTTGAGCTGAGTCCGGAAGCGAATTCGCTCCCGGACTCAGCTCGAAAGCGCCGAGAGTCAGCGTGGACAAGCCGTTCGTTGGCGCTGGCTATCAGCGCTTTTGAGCTGAGTCCGGAAGCGAATTCGCTCCCGGACTCAGCTCGAAAGCGCCGAGAGCCAGCGCCCCCCGGACCTCCAACCCGGGTTTGGGGGGCTGCTAGGAAGCCCCCCATGTCGGCGGCAAACAGCCGCGCCGCCCCCAATCTTCGGCTCCTCGCTAGCGCTGTGGGAGTAAAAACACCATCTGCACATGCGCAGATGGTGTTTTTACTTCCGCAGCGCTACTTCGCGAAAACCCGCTCGTTGCGGGGGGTCCTGGAACGGAACCCTCGCAATGAGCGGGGGATCACTGTATACGTGTTATTTGTTCTAGAGGTGGGCTCTTCCTAGTTCGCACCAGTTCTAAAGCTGTAGTGATGCCACAAATCTATCTTTTGGGAGGCGGGATTTGGGGTGGTTTTTTGGCTATTTTTGGATTGTTTTTCAGCACCACGTATGTGCACAAAGCGCACATGGCATGGCCACTGGGTGCACAATGCGTGCACAGCCATGCAGTATGGGAGGAAGTGAACCGGTGGTTTGTTCCAATGCACCAGGTGTATTGCAGGCATTTGCCCATTTCCCACTTAAAAGAATTTTGTCTTAGTTCCCGCATGGCCTGTCCTGGTTCTGTTAAAGAAGCTCCATATCTTTCGGGGCAGAAGCCTTCCTGGAAGTGGTATTGTTGAATCCGTATGATCTGTTTGGTTATAGAGTCTTCGGAGAGAGGCGGCATACGAATCTAATAAATTATTATTAAATATTTTTTTTAAAATTATTATTATTATTATTATTATTATTATTATTATTATTAATTATTATCTTTTGGGAGGTGGGATTTGGGGTGGTTTTTTGGCTATTTTTGGATTGTTTTTCAGCACCATTTTAATCGCCCTTCATCTAGATCTGGGCTCTCCAAACTTTGCCACAGTAATGGGTTGCGGCCAGTACGGGCCACTCTAGTGTAGTAAAAATGAAGATGTGTGCGCAGCCAGGTTGCTTGTGCGTGAGGGATTTCGCCGATTTTTGGCGGTTTTTTTTGCCTCTGCATGTGCGGAAGCAAAGAAATTGTTGAAAATTGGCTAAATCTGACGTTTGCGAGTGTCCTCACTTGAAATTTGGCTTCTGCGCATGGCCAGGAAGCTAAATCACGTGGACATGTGTGCAGCCACCCATCAGACATGCACACGCCCTCGCTTGTCTCCAGGAGTGCACTGGTGAAGCCTGGGAGTTAAAAGAACAAACTCCCTCCAGAGATACGTACCGCCCCCTCCCGCCTGGTCTTTCGTAAAGCTCTGAAGACCCACCTCTGCTGGCGGGCATGGGGGTCATGAGCGACAAGATTGTCTCCGGTCGATGTTGTGAATGATGGAATTGGATGGATGTGGATGATTGTACCTGGGGGTTTTAGAATCTTTGCTAACTTTGTATATTTCTTTTTTAAAAATAATTTGATTTCTTCACATAACATTTACAATGTCCTACACCACCCTGAGTCACTTTGAGAAATGTGGCATAGAAGTCTAATAAATATAGATATATATTGTGACACATATACATATACTTGTGACACATACAAAATATAGTTTGTCGGCTATGAATAAATTAACTACCTTGGAAATGGCCCTGGGTTTGG
Source organism: Erythrolamprus reginae (assembly GCF_031021105.1). NCBI lineage: Eukaryota > Metazoa > Chordata > Lepidosauria > Squamata > Dipsadidae > Erythrolamprus > Erythrolamprus reginae. The sequence continues at coordinate 34,383,508 of NC_091959.1, read as the reverse complement.
GCCAAGAGGCAAACAAAGGATCTATGATGTTCCTTCAATATACCAAGGTGATTCAACACAAAAAACATATAACCCTTCCCTGGTACAAAGCTGAAGGGATTGGATACTGTAGCCTAGAGGTTAATTCTCTGTCTTACAAGGCCAAGGTTGCAAGTTCAAGTCCCAGTGAGGGCATGGCTAGCTGATGAGGCTGAAGTTTCGTGCTGTTGTAAATATGGAATGTTTGCAACTGCCATTTCTTCCTTATATATAGTGTTAGGGGTGGAGATTTGGTTTGAATGTAGCAAATAGATTGGGTGACTATGTTTTAGTGATTTGATTGGTTGGTGGAATCACAATTACTTGAAGAATTGACATGGCGATTATTATGAAATGTTTTTTTGTTTAAGGCTGGTTTCCAAATCTCTGGTAGGCGGGACGTATCATCCCTTTGGTTCATGCAGAGGGGGTGTTTCTCAATCTCTATAGCTTCCATACACGGGGCAAAACCCGAACTCAGAGCAATCTACATACATATACCCGTGAAAATCTATGAAAACACACACACACACACACACACATATATATATTCCAGCTAAAAAAACATTTGACATATATATATATATACACATACATACATATATTATAAATAAATAATTAAATAAATATAAAATTAAATTAAAATAATAAAATAAAATACCACAAGTCCATGAGGAGGAGGGAAGCCTATAAATTTAATTAAATAAATAAGTCTTAAAGTTGCCAAGTTTGGAGAGACCCCTGATCTAGTTCAAAAGACTGTGGCACTGTATAGTATTCCAAACCTAAGCCTGGTGCAAAGTAGAGAGTCTAATACGTACTGTATTTTATGTACACTGCTAAAAAAAAATAAAGGGAACACTTAAACAACACAATATAACTCCAAGTAAACCAAACTTCTGTGAAATCAAACTGTCCACTTAGGAAGCAACACTGATTGACAATCCATTTCACCTGCTCTTGTACACATTCTACTTTGTACAGAACAAAGTATTCAATGAGAATATTTCATTTATTCAGATCTAGGATGTGTTATTTGATGGTTCCCTTTATTTTGTTCAGCAGTGTATTTTATCTCTAGGATTCGATGGCCTGTTGATTTTATTCTCAAGCTGTTTTTGTCGCCTGGAACCAGGAGGGGGCAGTGTTAGAAAGAACATGGAGCCCCGAGAGTGGTGTGGATTTGAGGATTCAGGGAGATATTATTCTCCTTGTTGTGTCATTAGTCTTTTGAACTAAGAGAACCTGAAGAGAATGGTAGTGTCAAAGGAGGGTCCTCTCCAGAGCTGTGTTAAAGCTCCGACATCTTTCCCTCAATTGTTCTTGCATGTTTTTCAGTGGGTAGCAGAAGGCTCCTTCCACCTATGGTGCTGGACAAGCTCTTTTGCACCTATCCTAGCAACAAAGAAAAGCATGGCCTCCTTTCTGTTTTTCTTTCTTTCTTTCCTTCCTTCCTTCCTTCCTCCCTTCTTTCGTTCCTTCCTTCCTTCTTTCTCTCCTTCTTTCCTTCCTTCCTCCCTTCCTCCTTTCTTTCTTTCCTTCCTCCTTCCTCCCTTCCTTCTATCTTTCTTTTCCTTCCTTCCTTCCTTCCTTCCCTATCTATCTGTCTGTCTATCTATCTATCTATCTATCTATCTATCTATCTATCTATCTATCTATCTATCTATCTATCTATCTATCTATCTATGAAATTTGTATGCCACCCAATCCCAAAGGACTCTGGGCAGCTTAAACAATAACAATAGTATAAAAAAAAGTTTTTAAATCATTAATGCAGTCATATCATGTCATGCAATCTTAAGAGTGTTGATTGCTCAGGGCCCCCAGGCCTGCCAGCAAAGGCAAGTTTTCAAGGTTTTCCGGAAAGCCAGTAGGGTGGGGGCAGTAGGGATCTTAGGGGGGTAGTTGGTTCCAGAGAGCTGGTGCTGCCACAGAGAAGGCCCTCCCTTTTCCTTCACTGCTTCCCTATTTACTTTTGTATTTTGTATTTTATATTTTATTTATCTCTCTATATAAAAGCGAAAAACACTCACGCCGTAATCACAAAATCTCCAGAACCGTAAAGCCTACATACTTGAAATTTGCCACCTATGCTCCTCTTGGCTTCTAGGTGCTCACTAAGAAATGACCATCAGAGGGGGTTGTGCGTACATGTGTAGGAGGAAAAAATACCCAGGCAGCGCTGGGTCATCGTCGGCTAGTAACTCAGCAAAATGTTAAAACACTGATTTAGGGGTAGTGATTTCTGACAGTCTCCAAATGGGTGAAGAGTGCGTTCAGGCGGTAGGGAAAGCGAGTAGAATGCTTGGCTGCATAGCTAGAGGTTGTTTTCTTCTGGGCCCACTGTACCCTAGGGGTCATTCTTTGTCAAGTGGGCCAATTTTCTAGAGCTCCTCAAACTTGGCAAAAAAGCTTTGCAGAGCTCACGGGACATTTTGTCACCCTGTACTTAAAGGACTCTGAAACCTTGAATGTTTGGAACAGGAGTCTTCAAACTTGGCAACTTTAAGACTTGTGGACTTCCCAGAATTCTCCACCCAGCATAGCTGGGTGGAGAATTCTGGGAAGTCCACAAGTCTTAAAGTTGCCAAGTTTGAAGACCTCTGGTTTGGAATATGGACCTAGAATTTTGCACACCTCAGTTTTATACCATAAGGAATATATGTGCAAAGTTTCATTGAAATTGAAGGTGGTCGAGTGGGGACACCTGATCCACTTGACAAAGAATGACCCCTAGAGCCAGATCCGGACAGAGTCCAGAGGCTGTGTGGCTAGTGCAAATATATTTATTTATTTATTTATTTATTTATTGGTTTTTTATGCTGCCCTTCTCCTTAGACTCAGGGCGGCTTACAACATGTTAGCAATAGCACTTTTTTAACAGAGCCAGCCTCTTGCCCCCAACAGTCCGGGTCCTCATTTTACCCACCTTGGAAGGATGGAAGGCTGAGTCAACCTTGAGCCGGTGATGAGATTTGAACCACTGACTTACAGATCTACAATCAGCTTCAGTGGCCTGCAGTACAGCACTCTACCTGCTGCCCCACCTCGGAAAACCATTCTGAATGTAGGAAAGTGAATATAGGAAAGTGAACACAAGAACAAGGAGACACAATCTGAAGTTAGTTGGGGGAAAGATCAAAAGCAACATGAGAAAATATTATTTTACTGAAAGAGTAGTAGATGCTTGGAACAAACTTCCAGCAGACGTGGTAGATAAATCTACAGTAACTGAATTTAAACATGCCTGGGATAAACATATCTCCATCCTAAGATAAAATACAGAAAATAGTATAAGGGCAGACTAGATGGACGATGAGGTCTTTTTATGCCTTCAGACTTCTATGTTTCTATGTTTCTATGAATGTCCTTGACGTGGCTGGGAAGGCTGGAAACCACGGTAATACAACCCATCGACAATGCACCAGGAAGGAAACGCAGGCCACACGACCCCACAGGCCTCACTATGGTTGCACAGTAAAACAAAAAAGCATAGAATCATAGGGCTGGAAAAGAGCTCAGTGGTCTTTTAATCCAACCCCCTGGCCAAGCCCCCGAATTCAGCTGCCAGCTCTGCCAGTCTTCACAGACAGGTAGCGCATCAAATTACGCAATACTTATTTTTTTTTAAAAGGATCTGTGCCAAACTTAAGATCAGTTAATCCATTATTTACCAGAGGTTTGGACATGTGAAATATTTAGAGTAGACCACAAGAACCGAATATAATTTTAATGCTCTCAATTAGTCTCAAAAATCAAGGAGAAAGATTATGAGAAAGAGTCTTTCTGTATCAGAATCCTTCTAATTCCACTTCTCAGAAATTGGGACATTATGAGGACATAGTATTTAAATTGAGGGAACTGTCAGCCAGGCACCATCTGCCGTTAGTCAGACGTGTTGCCCCATCCTGGTTCATCCTGAAATCTCTTCTCCTTTCGCCTCTCTCAAAAAACAGGGAACAGATTTTCTTTTACATAGCAGGGTACAATTTGGTGCTTTGGACCCCTTTGAAGTTTGCCTTCTTGACTGAGGAAGTTTGTCCCATCAATGAAATATTGAGAAAATGAGGATAAATTGTTTTTGCAAAATGCCATTAATGATATCATCAACCAGGAGGGTGGAATCATAGTAGCCATTTGTCAGGTCCAGCCCTCGTCTGTCTGTCTGTCTGTCTGTCTGTCTGCCTGTCTGTCTGTATCATCTATTTATCTATCCATCCATCCATCCATCCATTATCTCTCTATATATATCTCTCTATATATATCTGTCTCTATCTATCCATCCCATCTATCTATCTATCTATCTATCTATCTATCTATCTATCTATCTATCTATCTATATCTATCATCTCTCTCTCCCCCCTCCTCTCTCTCTCTCATATCTCTCTCTTTCTCCATCCATCCATCCATCCATCCATCCATCCATCCATCCATCCATCCATCCATCCATCCATCCATCCATCTATCTATCTATCTATCTATCTATCTATCTATCTATCTATCTATCTATCTGATTTCTATGCTGCTCTTCTCCTGAGACTCAGGGTGGCTTACAACATGTTTAGAAATCTAATAAAACTACATTCTAAAAAAACCCACACTTAAAATTAGACAACCAGATTCAGACGTCATACAACCAACATTCGTTCATGAGGCTCGTGCGCCCCCTTCTCAAAAAGCCTTCCCTGGACCCAGCCGTACTTAATAACTATCGTCCAGTCTCCAACCTTCCCTTTATGGGGAAGGTTGTTGAGAAGGTGGTGGCGCTCCAGCTCCAACGGTCCTTGGAAGAAGCCGATTATCTAGGTCCCCAGCAGTCGGGTTTCAGGCCCGGTTACAGCACGGAAACTGCTTTGGTCGCATTGATGGATGATCTCTGGCAGGCCCGGGACAGGGGTTTATCCTCTGTCCTGGTGCTCCTTGACCTCTCAGCGGCTTTCGATACCATCGACCATGGTATCCTTCTGCACCGGCTAGAGGGGTTGGGGGTGGGAGGCACTGTTCTTCAGTGGTTCTCCTCCTACCTCTCCGGCGGGTCGCAGTCGGTGTTAGTGGGGGGTCAGAGGTCGACTCCGAGGTCTCTCCCTTGTGGGGTGCCTCAGGGGTCGGTCCTCTCCCCCCTGCTATTTAATATCTACATGAAACCGCTGGGTGAGATCATCCAAGGGCATGGGGTGAGGTATCATCAGTACGCTGATGATACTCAGCTTTACATCTCCACCCCATATCCAGTCAACGAAGCAGTGGAAGTGATGTGCCGGTGTCAGGAGGCTGTTGGGGCCTGGATGGGTGTCAACAGACTCAAACTCAACTCAGATAAGACGGAGTGGCTGTGGATTTTGCCTCCCAAAGACAATTCCATCTGTCCGTCCATTACCCTGGGGGGGAATTATTGACCCCCTCGGAGAGGGTCCGTAACTTGGGCGTCCTCCTCGATCCACAGCTTACATTAGAGAAACATCTTTCAGCTGTGGCGAGGGGGGCGTTTGCCCAGGTTCGCCTGGTGCACCAGTTGCGGCCCTATCTGGACCGGGACTCATTGCTCACAGTCACTCATGCCCTCATCACCTCGAGGTTCGACTACTGTAATGCTCTCTACATGGGGCTACCTTTGAAAAGTGTTCGGAAACTTCAGATCATGCAGAATGCAGCTGCGAGAGCAGTCATGGGCTTACCTAGGTATGCCCATGTTTTGCCATCACTCCGCAGTCTGCATTGGCTGCCGATCAATTTCCGGTCACAATTCAAAGTGTTGGTTATGACCTTTAAAGCCCTTCATGACACTGGACCAGAATATCTCCGAGACCGCCTTCTGCCGCACGAATCCCAGCGACCGATTAGGTCCCACAGAGTGGGCCTCCTCCGGGTCCCGTCAACTAAACAATGTCGGTTGGCGGGCCCCAGGGGAAGAGCCTTCTCTGTGGCGGCCCCGACTCTCTGGAACCAACTCCCCCCAGAGATTAGAACTGCCCCTACTCTCCCTGCCTTCCGTAAACTCCTTAAAACCCACCTTTGCCGTCAGGCATGGGGGAACTGAAACACCTCCCCCGGGCATGTACAATTTATGCATGGTATAGAAACATAGAAACATAGAAGTCTGACGGCAGAAAAAGACCTCATGGTCCATCTAGTCTGCCCTTATACTATTTTCTGTATTTTATCTTAGGATGGATATATGTTTATCCCAGGCATGTTTAAATTCAGTTACTGTGGATTTATCTACCACATCTGCTGGAAGTTTGTTCCAAGGATCTACTACTCTTTCAGTAAAATAATATTTTCTCATGTTGCTTTTGATCTTTCCCCCAACTAACTTCAGATTGTGTCCCCTTGTTCTTGTGTTCACTTTCCTATTAAAAACACTTCCCTCCTGGACCTTATTTAACCCTTTAATATATTTAAACGTTTCGATCATGTCCCCCCTTTTCCTTCTGTCTTCCAGACTATACAGATTGAGTTCATTAAGTCTTTCCTGATACGTTTTATGCTTAAGACCTTCCACCATTCTTGTAGCCCCTCTTTGGACCCGTTCAATTTTGTCAATATCTTTTTGTAGGTGAGGTCTCCAGAACTGAACACAGTACTCCAAATGTGGTCTCACCAGCATTCTATATAGTGGGATCATAATCTCCCTCTTCCTGCTTGTTATACCTCTAGCTATGCAGCCAAGCATCCTACTTGCTTTCCCTACCGCCTGACTGCACTGTTCACCCATTTTGAGACTGTCAGAAATCACTACCCCTAAATCCTTTTCTTTTGAAGTATTTGCCAACACAGAACTGCCAATACAATACTCAGATTGAGGATGTTTGTGTGTGTATAAATTGTTAATAAATGGGGTTCTTTTTAAATCTTTTTAAATCTTTTAAATTTATTTGGATTTGTCATGATTGCTGTATCTTGCTGTGAGCCGCCCCGAGTCTGCGGAGAGGGGCGGCATACAAATCTAAATAATAAAAATAATAAAAAATAAAAATAAAAGAGATCAGAGTTTCAACGGCCCCCAGCCTGCCGGCAGAGGTGGGTTTTGAGAGCTTTATGGAAGGCAGGGAGAGTGGGGGCAGTACGAATCCCTGGGGGAAGCTTGTCCCATAGGGCCGGGGCCACCAGAGAGAAGGCTCTTCCCCTAAGCCCCACCAGATGACATTGTCTAGTTGATGGGACCTGGAGAAGGCCGACTCTGTGCGAGCTGACCTGGACCTCATCTGGAAGGGCCCTCAATCTCAACAGGCTCCTTGCTGGGTGATTTTCCTCTTGCAGGAAATTGAACCCTCTGAATTCTGCAGAATCTGCCTCTTCAGGCTGGCCTGACTGTTCTCAGCTCCTTCTTCTGCAACAGGAATACTGTACTTCTCTGATTGTCTGACAAGGAGTCAATCAATCCATCCCACTGGCCATAGAGAGGTAAGTGAAGATAGGAGGAAGCAGAAGCAGCTCAACTTCCGTTGGCTAAGAAGCAGTTCTGCCTTCCCCTCCCCCACCAAAGGATGCCAATGCGCTAACGTCCATCACTCGTGTCAGAGGCCCAGTCGGCATCTTGCACAAGGTCACTTTTTTAGCTCCGCCTGGCAGGATCCGAGAATAGTTTCTCTCCGATGGGAATATCTGTTCTGCCCCATCATATTAAAATGGAACAGTGGAGCACAGGAATGTTTAAGATAAAAATACGTTTTCTGAATTCTTCAACGCTTCAACTCCTTTTTCTGACAAAATGCTGCTGGCAGCAGGAAAAACGGTTGAATGAAGAGCTACAACCAAACTAATGTTGGAGCCCAACTTCAACACCACCACTCAGGCCGTTCTGTGCCTGTGTCCACCCTTGACAAAAGTTCTCACTGGGTTTCAAATGTCCCGCTAAATCCTCGACACCGATGACCAAAACACAACTGCCATGATCACAGAACATGTTACTCTCAACTCAGTTAAGACAGTAGAACTTCTGTCCGGATATATATATGCAGAGTAACGCAGGAGGACTAGATAAGGTATCAGAACACATTGTGGCAATTAATGAACCAGACAAATGATGACATGTTTGTAGAAAACAATAGTTTACTCTTCAGTGAAAAATATTTCTGCTTCAGTCTTCCATATACAGGAACTTTACATCAGCTATATTCAGCTTACTTACAAGTAGATACTAAACCAATCCAGGTTTCTAGTAGATACTAAACCAATCCAGGTTGCTTTGTATCACTATCACTACTCTACTCTACCCACTACTCTACCCACTACTCTACTCACACTCAAACTGCTCCAGCCAGACAACTAACAAGCACCAACAACAACAACAGCAGACAACCAGAGAATCATGGTACAGCTGGTTTGCATCTTATAATTTATTTATTTATTTATTTATTGGATTTGTATGCCGTCCCTCTCCGGAGACTCGGGGCGGCTAACAGCAATAAATAATACTAATCCAATACTAAAAGCAGTTAAAAACCCATTATTATAAAAACCAAACATACATACAGACATACCATGCATAAAATTGTAAAGGCCTATGCGGAAAGAGTATCTCAATTCCCCCATGCCTGGCGGAAGAGGTGGGTTTTAAGCAGCTTACGAAAGGCAAGGAGGGTGGGGGCAATTCTAATCTCTGGGGGGAGTTGGTTCCAGAGGGTCGGGGCCGCCACAGAGAAGGCTCTTCCCCTGGGGCCCGCCAAGCGACATTGTTTAGTTGACGGGACCCGGAGAAGACCCACTCTGTGGGACCTAACTGGTCGCTAGGATTCGTGCAGCAGAAGGTGGTCCCTGAGATAATCTGGTCCAGTGCCATGAAGGGCTTTATAGGTCATAACCAACACTTTGAATTGTGACCGGAAACTGATCGGCAACTGTTCTGTCTGGGTCCCCCCAGACACCAATACCAACCAAAAAGAGTAGCCAGACAAACTGGTAAAAAGCAAAGGCAGTTTATATACTGGAAAGCAAACACAGGTAACAAAAACTGTTCTTACAGACAGGAACACGATGCATTTTCACAAAGGTTTCACGAAGGCCAGGCAATAAAACAGGATTCTTGCTGGCAAAAACAACTCTGGAGATAATAAAACCCACGCCTCCCCCAAGTCTTCCAGGCTTCTAGGCCACAAGCCAAGATCAGAGACGCCAAGAATCGAAGCAAGGTCACAGGACTCCCAGTTGATAACTCTCCACGAGACTGTAAGGGCGGGCCTGCCTTTTCAACCCTGCTGAGGAGAACCACACCCAAACCCAGCTGTTGCCAATTCAGGGATGGAAATATCTTTCTAATTGACCCCTTCTTTGAGCTGCACGTCTCTGCCGCATGTCTATTATAGCCTGTGTGTCTTCATCCAATGAATCCAGGCTACTAGCTGGGGAGAGGCCCCCCCCGGGGGTCTCAGGCTGCTCTCCCTCCTCCTCCTCCTGACGTCCCTCTCCCCCGTCTGCCTGGTCCTCCTCCTCCTGGTCACTGTCCTCCTCCTCTGGGCATGGATCCGGCAGAGCTCCAGCCGGTCCCTGAGGAGCCTCAGGCTGAATCACAACACCAACCAATGCAGACTGCAGAGTGTTGGTGTAACATGGGCATATTTGGGAAAGCCCATGATTGCTCTCGCAACTGCATTCTGCACGATCTGAAGTTTCCGAACACTTTTCAAGGGTAGCCCCATGTAGAGAGCGTTACAGTAGTCGAGCCTCGAGGTGATGAGGGCATGAGTGACTGTGAGCAGTGACTCCCGGTCCAAATAGGGTCGCAACTGGTGCACCAGACAAACCTGGGCGAACACCCCCCTCGCCACAGCTGAAAGATGTTTCTCTAATGTGAGCTGTGGATCGAGGAGGACGCCCAAGTTGCGAACCCTCTCTGAGGGGGTCAATGATTCTTCCCCCACAGTAATGGACGGACAGATGGAATTATCCTTGGGAGACAAGACCCACAGCCACTCCGTCTTGTCTGGGTTGAGTTTGAGTTTGTTGACACCCATCCAGGCCCCAACAGCCTCTAGGCACCGGCACATCACTTCCACTGCTCTGATAATGCTCTGGACCAATCAAGTTGCAGTTCACACCCAATGATTCAGCATTACCATGCTTACATTCTACGTCTTAACTTATATGGCAATACAATGAAATACTACCAATGATTGCTAATCCTGACAACTTCTCGCCTGGGTCTCCAAAACTTAAAGACTTGTCGACTGCCTAGGGAATTCTGGGGGTTAAAGTCCACAGTCTTAAAGTTGCCAAGTTTGTAGGCCCCTGATCTAGGTGGAAGGTTCTTGCAGATCATTGTTTATCATGGTTTAATGAGACAACCCACCTAACATGGCAGAAACAAAAGGGAGCGTATCACAAATTGCCCATTTATTTGACGTGCAGGTTGAGAATGGAGGGGAATAACTACAGTGGTCCACAGAGAAATGCTACACTTCCACCAATGCTGGGCTTGTTTGACTCCTGCATTGGAAAGGCAGAAAGATCTTGGTTTATGCTGCAAAGGGATGCATCCATTTGAGGAGACGCAGCCCTCCGTTTCCAGCTCATCTCCAACAATGCGCTCTCAGTTGCATTTAAATACTTTGAAGAAAGATTGCTGATCTGGACAAATCAGAGCTTAAGCTAAGTGCCAAATCACCGGGGATTAATGAGCATCACCCGTAATCACGGCAAATGAGCCTCAGCGAGGCTTAGTCCACCAGCATTGCCATATTTTCACTGATGAAGCAGAGGAAATGGGGGGGGGCAGTTTGTGTGGCACACAGTGCAGTATGTGGTGCACAAAACCTGGTTCAGTGTTTGGCAACCGAGCAACTGCAAATGGCTCCTGACTTCAGCTCCTTTCACCAACACTAACTGTATTCAAAACTAAAAGTTTGTGCTGCTTAAAAAGGTCTTCCTGTAGCACAGTGTTTCCCAACCTTGGCAACTTGAAGATATTTGGACTTTAACTCCCAGAATTCCCCAGCCAGCTGGCTGGGGAATTCTGGGAATTGAAGTCCAGATTTCTTCAAGTTGCCAAGGTTGGGAAAATCTGCTGTAGCAGACCTATCATCTATCTATATCAGGGAAGGGCTACCAAAATATTTACTGCCACACTGTGGGCGTGGCTTGTGCAGGATGCCCTGCATTTTCTTTCAACATCTTTCAGTGCAAATTGGGGGCTCTGGGGTGGAGCTTCATTTTTGCTCCCTCACTGTGTTCCCCCTGTCCAGGCAGCAGCCCACCCCTGATTTCTATATAAAAGGATGTTGAGACTCTAGAAAGAGTGCAGAGAAGAGCGGCAAAGATGCTTAGGGGACTGGAGGCTAAAACAGGAAGAACAGTTGCAAGAACTGGGCATGGCTAGTTTAATGAAAAGAAGGACTGGGGGGCGGGGGGACAGGATAGCAGCCTTCCAGTATCTCAGGGGTTGCCACAAAGAAGAGGGAGTCAACCTATTCTCCAAAGCATCTGAGGGCAGAACAAGAAACAATGGGTGGAAACTAAACAAGGAGAGAAGCAACTTAGAACTAAGGAGAAATTTCTTGACAGTCAGAACGGTTGATTAGTGGAACAGCTTGCCTCCAGAAGTTGTGAATGCTCCAACACTGGAAGTTTTAAAGCAGATGTTGGATATAACCATCTGTCTGATTGAGCGTAAGGTTTCCTGCCTAAGCAGGGGGTTTGACTACAAGACCTCCAAGGTCCCTTCCAACTCTGTTGTTGTTGCTATTATCTTCATCATCTTGTGTCCACGACCATATTTCCTCCTGGAGACCAGCCACCCGACCCCTTGTCTTTGCGAATCCTGCATGGTGGAGATGGATGGCTGCAGCTGCTCCAGTTTGAAAGGTCTGGAATTGAGGTTCTAGCCTCAAACATCTCAGGGCACTTACTCTTCCCAAGCAAGGTGAGAGCAGATGAGGACCAGCTGAGAGATCCAGATGTTTTGTGATGCTGCTTCTACTGCCTTAGAGCAGTTGAGGGGCTTATTGCTCTCTAAGTTTGGATGCTTTCTTGCCGACGTTTCATTACCCAACTACATAACCCCATCAGTGCTAGTGATATCACTTAAGTTGAGTAATGAAAGCACCAAAGGACCCCCTCCTTTCAACCCTGAGCTTCAAATATTATCCTTTATGGGTGGGGAGGAGTGGGCTGCCCTGCATGGAGTCTTTCCAAGCACCCTCTGTCCTCCACCTGCCGCTCTCCTCTTTGGGGCTTCAAGACAGTTCCTACATTCCTGGGAGTTCGAGGCACAATTCAAAGGGCTGGCTATGACCTACAAAGGCCTACATGGCTTAGGACCAGACTACCTACGGGGCCGTCTTCTGCCTCATGCCCCTCAGCGGCCGGTTTGGTCCCACAGAGTTGGCCTTTTCTAGGTCCTGTTGGCCAGACAATGTCGTCTGGCGGGGCCTAGGGGAAGAGCCTTCTCTGTGGCGTCCCCAGACATCTGGAACGAACTCCTTCCAGAGATACGTACTGCCCCCTCCCTCCTGGTCTTTGTAAAGCTCTGAAGAGTTACCTCTGCCAGCGGGCATGGGGGCTGTGAGAGATGATATTGTCTCTGGTCGATGTTGTGAATGACTGAATTGGATGAATGTGGATGACTGTGCATGGGGTTATTAGAATATTTGCTAGCTTTGTATATTTCTTTTTTAAAAAATCATTTAATTTCTTCACATATATTGTTTGTATTTACAATGTTGTATGCCACCCTCAGTTGCTAATAGATAGATAGATAGATGATGGATGGATGGATAGATAGACAGACAGAGAGATAGACAAACCAATAGACAGACAGACAGATAGAAGATACGGTACATACATACATACATACATACGTACATACATACATACATACATACATACATACATACATACATACATACATAGAAAGATGATAGATGGATAGATAGATGATAGATAGATAGATAGATAGATAGATAGGGAGGGAGGGAGGGAGAGGATAGATAGATAAGGCTGGAAAGGCTCCTACAGAGAGGAGGAGGAGGAGGTCCATTCCTCTCCCAGATGTTTCATGCCAGAAAATTGAGATGCTGACCAATGAAGCTGCCCTGCCCGGACTGCTGGGAGCCTCCTCTGGGCTGGCTAGCGGATGAAAGGAGTAATCTCTGCAATGAGATTATTAGATTGAAGACTTAATCCCCAAATCCGCCTGTACATGAAAACTACCTCCCCCCCCCAATCCTCCCCCCGCCTCCCTCTGTGAGCGTTCTTTGGCAGAGAAGGAGAGAAGCAGGAGAACCTCTCTTGCAGGAGGAGCAAGGGGGTGGAGGGGCTGGATCTTGACCACTCACCCCAAAGTTGAAGGAGAGGTGCAAGAGAGGACAAGACCCAGCCACTGGGGCCAAGGGGGGCGGGCACAGTCCATTCTGGACTCTTGTCCGGGCAGGTGTGGTCCACACAGCGTGGGAGAAGGATCCGATGCTTTGGCATTTTTTGGGTTCAGGCTGCCACGTGAAGCTATAATCAGCTTATTGATGCAACTAGCATACGACCTGAACGCAGCCACGTTCTCTGCGCCTGCGGTTACAAGTCTAGTTTAGCCTGTTGTGTGAACACAGTTAGGACTCTGTCCAAAAGAGTTGGGTTGCCAATATATAAACCAACAACGTATGTAATGTAGTTTTAATTATATGCTACGTCTGATTGGCTGATGGTGTTGCAGATTGCCATTAGAGGGAGCTAGAGATCACAGTTCTTTCTCTCTGACCGTAGCTCACTCTCTCTGATGTTCTCTCCCTGATATGTTTTGTTAGACATTCTGGTCTCTGTTGTAGCTCACTTGGTAGCTTGGTAGCTTTGTTCACTGTTCATGACAAAAGAAAACTGGTAAGAAAACTTTGTAATGTGATATTCTTCGGACTGTTATTCTGACTATTAGGTGTATGACCTGGACTGTTTATTGGATGGTGTTATTTCTTAAAGCCTGGACCCCCAGTTGCCCCACAATGGCCCCATCATCCCTTGGCAAATAAGAGCCAGGCTCTCGGAGCGTATTTGTTCAATATTTGTTTTTCTGCGCAAACATATATTGGTGCCCCTTAACATGACGGTAGGGAGACAGAAAAACATTCCAGAGGCAAAAAAATCAAGGCGACACAGAGGAGAGGAAGGAGGCATTCGCACGAGGCGCTTTGGCCAAGGAATGGAAGTCCAGAGCATGGTCCACGTCAGGCACTGGTCCCGGGGGCCCCAACCGCATCCAGAGGGCCCCCCTTTCTCATCGCTTTGCAGGGTTGGCTGGAAGAGCAAAAGCAGGCGAGGTGTTGGAAAAGGAGACCTCGACGATGACCAGCCTTCCGTGGCTGTTTCGGGCATGGGCACCACTGCCCTCCCTTGAGGTCGCCTCCCCAGGAGACCCCCGAATCGTTCACAGTGTGGAGAGGGAAGGAGCATCAGGCCAGGTGGAATAGTGAGGCAGGTCACTGCGGCACACCGTCGGTGGGGCAGCCGGCATTGCATAGGAGCTCAGGGCATGGCACGCCACACGGGCCCTTCTGTACCCTCCTGGGCCGGGTCATCGCTCAGCTCAAGGGCCGTCTTCAGCGAGACATCATCCTGACAAACTCTGCAGGAAAGGGAGGAAGTCAGAAAGACAGTGATGGACGGGGGGGGGGGCTTCTCCCACTGACCATGGACTTCTAGGTCAGAGTTTTTCAAAGTTGGCAACTTTAAAGCCCTACATGGCACCGGGCCAGGTTACTTGCGGAAACGCCTTCTGCCATATGAATCTCAGCGATTGCTTAGGTCCCACAGAGTCGGCCTCCTCCAGGTCCTGTCCACTAGACAATGTCGTTTGGCAGGGCCTTCTCTGTGGGGGCCCCGGCCCTCTGGAATCATCTCCACCCTCCTTGTCTTCCGCAAGAGTCTTAACACTCATTTATGTCATCAGGGTTGGGCCAATTAGATCTTAGCCCCTGGCCAATGAATGTTATGTATGGCTGAGGTCTGAATGTGTACGATTGATTTTTAAAATATTAGGGATTTTAGGTCAGTTATTTAGTTAATTAATTGGATTTGCCATTGTATTTTATTGTTTTTATTATGTGTTGTAAGCCACCCTGAGTCTTCGGAGAGGGGCAGCATAGAAAGCCAATTAATAAATAATAATAAATAAACTCCTAGAATTTCCCATTGAAGTCCACACATCTTAACATTGCCAACTTTGAAAAAAACACTGATTTAAATCTCATTTACCAACTCAGATTTACAGCAGCTTTCCAGAAAAAGAGAGCAATTTTGTAAAGGAATTTAGGGGAAGTGTATGAAAGAGACACCCAAAGATAAACCTGAAAAAAGCAGTTATGTGCCCAGAGATAGAAGGAAACAGGGAAAAGAAATTCAGAATAGTGGACCTTGACTTTGCCTAGTACGAGGGTTATCTGGAAAGGAAGGTTACAAGGCCCGTAGCTCTCGTGGGGAATGTTCACGGGGGAAGTTGGTATTCCTATCGTCTAGCGGGAAGCCAGCTGAAGAGAACAAGCAGTTCCAGTGGTCAGTAGATCATCGACTGGCGTTGTGGGGAAGGTTAGAGATGAGTGTCCTCATTCCGTTTCCCGCCATGTGTGAAGTGGGCACTGTAATGCGCTACCAGAATGCTAAGGGCATGAACGCTGCTGCAATGGGTCCCCAAGATGCTTATGGAAGCGCACAAATTCGGCAGAGTCAGTGCCGCCCGAGAATTTCTTGACCATTTTGAGATTGAAGACGAGGCTTTTCTCAACTGTGTAGTGACAGGAGATGAAACTTGGGCTTGTCACCCTACTCCAGAGAGCAAAAGTCAATCAGTGTACTGGCGCCATACCCGTTCTCCTTCAGCCAAAAAATTCGAAACTCAGCAATCAGCGAGAAAAATCTTGGGCACCCATCACAGGAGTGTTCATGCCCTTAGCATCCAGGTAGCATATTACAGCGTGCATTTCGCCCTTGGAGGGAAACAGAACGAGAATGCTCATCTCTAACCTCCAGCCCCTGGCGCTGAGTCTCCCCCATCCCTCGGCTGCGACAGGTACTGAAGCCTCTTACATCAAGACCAGCTTCTTTTTTCCAACCTATGGTACTCAAGTCAGGAGTGGGAGGAGGCCAGAGGCCCCTTTCTGTTCTTGGGGGGGGGGGTTGTTTGTGTGTGTGTGCAGATCACCCCTGTCATTTTCACAGCAGCTGGCTGAGGTCAGCCGTGAAAGGAATTGTGGGGCCCATAGGCCCATGCTGAGCCTTTATTGAGTGCCTCTCAAGAGCTTCTACATGCCATAATAAATAAAGGAGAGACACCTTTTGCCCAGTAGCCACATCTCCCAGCTCTGTAGCCCAATGGACCGGCCCTCCCTCCCTCCATCCCCTCACCTTCAAAGTCCACTCGGCCATCCCCGTTCAGGTCGACATCCCGTATGATCTCCTCTATGTCTCGATGTCCCACCTGCTGCCCAAGGAGCTTCCTCATAGCATCCCGCAGTTCGTTGGTGCTGATTTCTCCGTCTCCGTTGGTGTCGAACTGCACAAAAAGCATGTCGGGAGAAACCCCAGGGTCGGTGGTTCCACAGAGGCTTTCCGTGGACCTCTTCAAAGCTGCACCTGGACCCAACCTAGCCCCACCACGTGACACCTCAATACTTTGAGAGTTTCCCCTTGAAAGCCACTGGCCAATACAGCATTACCATATTTTTTGGAGTATAAGAAGCACCCTTTTCCTCCCTAAAACAGGCTGATAATTTGAGTGCGTCTTCTAATCTAAACGCAGCTTTTTTCCAGCCCTAACTAGCTGCTAACGATGTTCCCAGCTCTTACCTTGCATGTTCTTTCATTGTTTCTCACTGCAAAGAACGTTTTCCAAGCCTTACATCTTTGCAGGGTTCTTGTCATTGCTCTAACTTGCTCCGAATAACTTTCCAGCCCTAACCAGGTGCTAACGATGCTCTCAGCTTTTACCCACTTGCAAGCTCTTTCATTGTTACTCTCTGTGAAGAACGTTTTCCAAGCCCTAAGTCTTTGCAGCAGGATTTTTCCCATTGCTCTACTTGCTCCAACTGTTTCTTTCCAGGTGCTAATGATGTTCCCAGCTCTTACTGGCTTGCAGGCTCTTTCGCTGTTACTCTCTCTGAATAAAGTTTTTTTTAAAGCCCTAACCAGGGGATAAAATAATGTGCTGGCTAAGGACGCTAGCCAGATGAATACCTGGGAAGCAGATTCTTTTCCCTATTTTCCTCTCCAAAAACTAAGGCGCGTCTTATACTCCAAAAAACACAGCAAGTGCAATTACATGGCAAGTGTGAATTGCGCTTTCATTCCACAAGAAGAACCGAGACAAGGCCATTCCTAGGGAAGGGATCTGGCGGGAATAATTCTCGTCCTCGGAGCGGCAGCTGGAAAGCAGGGCCGCGTAGCTCTTCAGACGCCGTCTCCAGAAAGTGCTTTGGCGTGTGCAGGAAAGCAAACCTGACACCTGTCTCCAACCATTTCTCTCAAGCCCTTGTTTTCAAAACTGGTGCGTCTCGCACACTCCACGTGCCACAAGGCAATTTTTTTTGAGAAGCATGTCTACTCCCAACTGGGGAGGAAGCAGTGATGATGGGAAAGAAAACAAGGAGAACAGCAGCAGCAACACCTCCATTATGTCCGACCATTGAGAAAGAAAAAAACCCCACCAAGAGACCTTTGTCCCCTCCCACCCAAAAGAAGAAGGCAGAACTGTTAGTACTGTGTATATAACTATACAATACATAAACTAAGCCAGCAATATATAGTTAAAGGAATTAACACACTATTGCTTTAAGAGCTGGTGTTGCCGTTAGCTACAAATGAGAGTCAGCAGCAGCTCTCTTTCTCGGAACCTAGACTGTACGCTGATTTGTCTATATGATTATTCTATTGTAAGGACTGCTACGTGTAGTAAGAACTATCATATTTTCAGAGTATAAGATGCATTTTTCCTCCCTAAAAGAGGCTGATAATTTGGGTGCGTCTTATATTCTGAATGTGGCTTTTTTCTCCAGCCCTAACTAGCTGCTAACGATCTTCCCAGCTCTCACCTTGCAGGCTCTTTCATTGTTACTCTCTGCAAAGAATGTTTTCCAAGCCCTAAGTCTTTGCAGGGTTTTTTCCATTGCTCTACTTGCTCCGAATGTTTCTTTCCAGGTGCTAATGATCTTCCCAGCTCTTACTGGCTTGCAAGCTCTTTCATTGTTACTCTCTCCAAATAAAGTTTTTTTAAAGCCCTAACCAAGGGATAAAATAATGTGCTGAAGCTGACCAGACTAAGGACGATAGCCAGATGAAGATCTGGTAATGAAATACTTTTCCCTATTTTCCTCCCTCCAAACTAAGGTGCGTCTTATACACCAGTGCATCTTATACTCCAAATATGTGTTCTGATGTTAGTCTATATATATTGATTGAGGCTTGCATTGTATATGTATTGAGAATATTGCCTGCTGTATTTGTGAACCACCAGGACTGTTACTTAATATGACAGTGATGGTGAATCTTTTTTTTCTCGGGTGCCGAAAGTGTACGGGCACATGCTATTGCACATGCGTTAGTGCCCACACTCATAATTCAATAACTGGAGAGGTAAAAAACAGCTTCCCCTGCCTCCCAGAGGCCCTCTGGAGGCCGAAAACAGCCTATTTCCCAACTTCTGGTGGGCCCAGTAGGCTCGTGTTTCAGCCTCCTCAGGCTGCAAAAGGCTTCTCTGGAGCCAGGGGAGGGTAAAAACATCCTCCCCCACCCCTCAAGGCTCTCTGGAAGCCAAAAATCAGCTGGCCAGCACACACATGCACGTTAGAGCTGAGCTAGGGCAACAGCTCACATGTGAGCAGATTATTATTATTATTATTATTATTATTATTATTATTATTATTATTATTATTGTTGTTGTTGTTGTTTTTGTTGTTTTTGTTGTTTTTGTTGTTTTTGTTGCTGCTGTTATTATTGTTGTTGTTGTTATTATTATTATTATTATTATTATTATTATTATTTATTAGACTTGTATGCCATCCCTTTCCGAAGACCCGAAAAGACGGCTCCGTGTGCCACCTGTGGGACCCATGCCAGAGGTTCGCCATCACTGGACTACGATATTTGTCAAATATAAATAATAGTTATACATTTAATATGTGTGGTCTGGTTCTTTGAAGTACTGCTCATGTCTCTGGAACCTTAGCTGGATATCTGCTACCTTCACCTCTGTGCATCCTTTGTAAATCAAGGGTAACTCAGCTTACTCCTCTCCAACTCAAGCCTCCCTCCGGGGAGGAAGAAAAGAGGCCCGCAAGGCCGATTTTGGAATGGGCGACGGTGCCCTTGGTCTCTCACCTCCCTGAAGGCGTCCCGCAGCTCCTTGACCCCAATCATGTCAGCTGTCTCTGCCAGCAGCTTGGGCCCCATCAGTTCCACAAAGTCATCGAAGTCTACGTGGCCGCCCACTGGGGACACAAGGAAGGAGAACGTGCAGAAGGTAGTTACGGCTGAGAACACACAAGCACACACACACCGTCCGAACCCAGAGTCCGACCGCACCGTCTGGATGCTACAGGAGGTGCACAAGCGGCCCCACAAGGGGGCTCCATGCACTGGGGGGGCTCCATGCCGCTTGACCTGTGCCTGAAAGGGCATGGAAACAATTGGGGTCTCAAAAGGAGCAGACCACCCATCCAGCCAAGGCTGCGCCCCCTCCCCTTACTCTCCCTCCACTGCAGTGCTTCTCAATTATTTTCTGTTATAATAATAATAATAGTAATAATAACAGACCTTTATTACAGTCAAAGACCATCAATATAATAAATACAGAACATCCAAGAACCGTTTCAGATTCTTAGAATCTAGACATTTTAGTATCTCTTTGATCCTAGTCTCTGTTATGCCCCCCACACCCACACACACTAGGAAGAAGTAAACATTTTGCATACATACACACACAACTCTCCACCGGGACGACTGTTTGCAATATTTGTCATGTTTTCACTGAAAACACTCAAGCAACTTATCAGCGTGATTGGGGTGTAATGTGTTTAAGTGGTGCCTTAATTTATTTGGCTTCATGCTGTCCCCTGCCATCATTATTAGACACAGTCAACATCCCGGTCTTTCCTCGTCTCCCACTGGAGTCACAGTGAAGCCAAGCGCTACGTACTGTCAAGGTTCCAGGTAGCATCCAAACTAAATCAGAGTCCAAGTCAAAATGCCCAAAGTTCCAATTTATTGCCAATTTATTTACTGGGAAACCTGAATCTGAGTTTCCCATTCAGTTGAAAGTTCACTCCCTTGTCGTTCCCCATCCATAAACCTGTCACGTTGCCCACACAGATTGTGCCAGCGTGGCCAATCCTTCCTCCACTTCCGCTCAGGTGTGTGGGCACAGGATGGCCTTGAACCCCTCGAAAGAATGCTTTGTGGCTGTATCTGTTCCCTCATGAAAATCACCCCGCCCAAGTTACCCCCCCCTGGCATCGCTCCCCTATTTGAGAAGCCCTACTGTTCTGCAACTGCTGGAGGCAGCCTCCGATTCCCCATGTACAGAAGGAAAATAAGTATACTGCTCAAAAAAATAAAGGGGACACTCAGGTAACACATCCTAGATCTGAATGAATGAAATACTTGAATACCTGGAGTTATATTCTGTTGTTTAAGTGTTCCCTTTATTTACGAACTTAATTCGTTCCGTGACCAGGTTCTTAAGTAGAAAAGTTTGTAAGAAGAAGCAATTTTTCCCATAGAAACCAGTGTAAAAGCAAATAATGTGTGCGATTGGGGAAACCACAGGGAGGGGGGAGGTCCTGTTTCTTCCCAGGAGAGTCCTAGATAGGCCCCACAGAGGCTTCTCCCTGGCTTTTCCGGCCCCGTTTTCTCCCAGGAGATTCCTAGAGAGGCACCATGGAGGCTTCTCCCTGCCTTTTCCGGCCTTGTTTCCACCCAGGAGATTCCTAGAGAGGCCCCATGGAGGCTTCTCCCTGCCTTTTCCGGCCTTGTTTCCACCCAGGAGATTCCTAGAGAGGCCCCATGGAGGCTTCTCCCTGCCTTTTCCAGTCCCATTGAGGCTTCTCCTCACCTTTTCTGGCCCTGTTTCCTCCCAGGAGATTTCTAGAGAGGCCCCATGGAGGCTTCTCCTCGCCTTTTCCGGTTACAGTTTCGGAAGCTCGGGTTTGTAAGTGGAAAATGCTTCTTGAGAAGAAGCAAAAAAATCTTGAACACCCGGTTCTTATCTAGAAAAGTTCGTAAGTAGCGGCGTTTGTAGGTAGGGGTACCACTGTATTTTCAAACGCAAGCTTCCTACGTAAAAAAAATGTGTCAAATCTTAGGGTTGTTATGAGTTCCTGTCAGGATGTCACAGTACAAATGTGCACTTAAAATAAACGCATGAGCTGTAGACCTGAAATTGCAAAGATGTGCAATTTCTCACGAGGGTATTTTTCGATCTGAATTTCCTAAATAGACTCGGCATCCTTTTCCCTGCATCCTTTTCTGCCACCAGTTCAGTGGGATAAATCGGGACCAATGTACGTCCACAGCTTGGCATGGAAGGAAAGCAAAGCATCTCTGGATTCAGGCTGACTCATGACCCGAAATATTCCCAGGACGGTAACATTTACGGCTGTGAACCACAGGAGGAACCCTGGATGGCCTCCCTGAAGGAAGAGTGGAAAATATTTTTCTCCAGTGAAACATCCTCATAAATATTTAACAGCTGGAGCAAATCTTTCGCAACGTCGGCAACTTGAAGGCTTTAACTCCCAGAATCTCTCAGTCTCCCATGAATTGGAGTCCACACATATTAAAGCTGCCACAGTTAAGAAACGCCAAGCTAAAAATTGTCTACGGCACTGGTTCTTGGTTTTTTTTACAGCTGATCCTTATTATTTATTTATTTATTACTTAGATTTGTATGCCGCCCCTCTCCGAAGACTCGGGGCGGCTCACAACATGTAAAAAACAAATCATAAGCAATCAGACAGATTTAAAATATTTAAATATTTAAAAAACCCCATATGCTAACAGTCACACACACAGACATACCATGCATAAATTAAACGTGCCGTTAAAGTTTTCAAGAAAATATTGGACAATCATTTAATAATAATAATAACAACAGAGTTGGAAAGGACCTTGGAGGTCTTCTAATCCAACCCTTACTTAGGAGGAACCCTACACTACTTCAGACAAAGGGTTCTCCAACATCTTCTTAAACACTTCCAGTGTTGGAGCATTCACAACTTCTGGAGGCAAGCTGTTCCACTGATCAACTGTTCTGACTGTCAGGAAATTTCTCCTTAGTTCTACCTTACTTCTCTCCTTGTTTAGTTTCCACCCATTGCTTCTTGTTCTACCCCCAGGTGCTTTGGAGAATAGGTTGACTCCCTCTTCTTTCGGGCAACCCTGAGATATTGGAAGACTGCTATCATGTCTCCCCTGGTCCTTCTTTTCATTAAACTAGCCATGCCCAGTTCTTGCAACCGTTCTTCATATGTTTTAGCCTCCAGTCCCCTAATCATCTTTGTTGCTCTTCTCTGCACTCTTTCTAGAGTCTCAACATCCTTTTTGCATCGTGACGACCAAAACTGGATGCCCTATTCCAAGTGTGGACTTATGAAGTGGTGTTAACACTTCACGTGATCTTGATTCTATCCCTCTATTGATGCAGCCTAGAACTGTGTTGGCTTTTTTGGCAGCTGCTGCACACGGCTGGCTCCTATTTAAATGGTTGTCCACTAGGACTCCAAGATCCCTCTCACAATTACAAGGTACCACATATACTGTACCTGTGCATTTTGTTTTTCTTACCTAAATAGTGACTTTCTTCACTATTGAATTTCATTTTCTTAGATAGCGCTGAGCAGTGGTTGGACTAGAACATTCTAAGTTCCCTTGCAGCCCCTTAATTCTATGCTTGGTATAAAAAGAGTTGCTAACAGGGCAGAGTGCAGGGCATGGGGACCGGCTCTATGGAACCAACTCCCCCCCCCCTTGATGTCTGTACTGCTCTCCCCCCCACCGGCCTTCTGAAAGGCTGCAAAGACCTGGCTTTGCCAGCAGGCCTGGGGGCCACGAATGCTAACATCTGTCACGGCCGAATTAGGATTGATTGGTAATGCATGTTTGTTTTCATTAGACTGCTCAGTGGGTTTTATAATGGTTTTTTAAAATTGTTTTTAGCATTTAGCATTTGACATTTTTCACTACTGTATTGTACACTGCTCAAAAAAATAAACAACTTAATAAACATTTAAACAAGAGAATATAACTCCAAGTATTCAATGAGAATATTTCACTCATTCAGATCTGGCATGTGTTATTTGAATGTTCCCTTTATTTTTAATTTTTTTTTGAGCAGTGTATTTTTATATTGTTGTAAGCCGCCCTGAGTCCCACGGGATTGGGTGGCATAGAAGTCAAATTAATAACATGAAATAAAAATAAAGAGGGGATAAATGGCCAAGGCCCTTGACTGGGGCAGGAATCGATGGGCTCGGCTTGGAGGTTCAGGTTTATACAGGCACACAGATCAGATTAACGGAGCTGGAAGCGCCCTTGTGGGTCATTTAGTCCAACCCCCCCATGCAAGCAGACCCTATACCAGTGTGGGCGAACCTTTTCAGGCCTGAGTGCCGAAATGGGAGTGTGTATGCATGTGCCAGAAACCGGATGCGCACTGGGCAGCTTTCTGGCCCAGTTTCCGGCATGGGCATGCTGCTTGGTCTTCGGGTTTCTGGAACGCATGCGTGTGCATGCAAAAACCCGATTGATGGTGCACATGTGTGTGCTTGGAGGATGATATTCCGGTTTCTGGCACATGTATGCGCACTGGTCACCTGGTTTTCAGGCTGGCTGCTGTGCATGTGTGCAGCAGAAACCAAAAGATCGTGTTCCTGGGGTGCACATGTGGCCTGGGCAGCTGTCTGTCTGATTTTCAGCGCTCCTGCACGCTTGATGCCCAGCTGGCGTGCCAGAACCTGAAAGAGCAACAGGCGACAGCTTGCGTGGCCACAGAGATGGCTCTGCGTGCCACTTCTGGCACATATACCGTAGGTTCACCATCACGGCCCTACACCATTTCTGACAAGTGGCAGTTCAGTCTCTTCTTGAAACTTCCAGTGTTGGAGCGCTCACAACCTCCGCAGGCAACTTCTGCTCCACGGGTTGATCGCTCTCACCATCAGAAAGTTATTTCCGGGTTGAATCTCTTCTTGGTCAGCTTCCATCCATTGTTCCTTGTCTGGCCTTTGGGTGCCTTGGAAAATAGGTTGACTCCCTCCTCTCTGGGGCAGCCCCTCAAATATAGGAAGACTGGCGTTATATTGGAATATTATATTGGAATAAATATTGAAAGACGTCTCTTCACTAGCCAGGCCCAGTTCCTGCAACCATTTGTATGTTTTAGCCTCCAGTCCCCTCACTGTCTTGGTTGCTCTTCTCTGCACTCTTTCTAGAGTCTCAACATCTTTTTTAATATATACGTGTGTACACACACAGATGCGTGCATGTACACACACACACACACGCCCCAGAGGCAAGGCACAGCCACAGCCTGGAGACCAGGACAGTTCTTAGCACCGGGATTCCTTTTTCTCCTTAACATTCCAAGATGGCAGCCTGACCAGACCTGCACACGTGTCGCTTTCTCCTTTTTCTGAACTTCTAAAGAGTTGCTTATTTCCCAAAACAAACGGATGCTTTGTCTCGAAGGAGGCATCATAGAAACATAGAAACATAGAAGACTGACGGCAGAAAAAGACCTCATGATCCATCTAGTCTGCCCTTATACTATTTCCTGTATTTTATCTTAGGATGGATATATGTTTATCCCAGGCATGTTTAAATTCAGTGACTGTGGATTTATCTACAATGTCTGCTGGAAGTTTGTTCCAAGGATCTACTACTCTTTCAGTCAAATAATATTTTCTCACGTTGCTTTTGATCTTTTCCCCAACTAACTTCAGATTGTGTCCCCTTGTTCTTGTGTCCACTTTCCTATTAAAAACACTTCCCTCCTGGACCTTATTTAACCCTTTAACCTATTTAAATGTTTCGATCATGTCCCCCCTTTTCCTTCTGTCCTCCAGACTATACAGATTGAGTTCATTAAGTCTTTCCTGATATGTTTTATGCTTAAGACCTTCCACCATTCTTGTAGGGCGCTTCAAGCCAATGGCGGGTCCCCTGATGGAGTCAAGCCTCCGATTCCCTGCTGCTTCGGCTGCTAAGTTGCCGCAAAATAATTGCTGCTGCCCTTCTCGAGAGGAAAGGGCAAGACCAGAACCGAGCCGTCTTGCCAGGCCAACTGGAACTGATTGAAACCAACCGCAGCCTGGTTTCCGTGCCCGCAGCAAGACGGCAGGAACCCTGGAGGAAAGGGAGGCAGCAAAGCGAGAGGGCGACTGTGCAGGCAGGAGTCGCATTCCCGTCTCCATCTGGCCTTGCGGATGGGAATGGTGCTCGGGGGACGATCCTTCTGCTGGCTTAGCTCGGAGGCTGCGGGAGGAGGCGCAGGAAGCTGAGCAGAGCCCCTCCCTCAGTATCGGGGAGAGGACACCACACCGTTAGCATAATTGGAACTGGACTGCACGCACGTTGGAGCGAATTTTGGCTTCTGTGCAAAATCTCACGAGAGGATGCCCGTGTGCACGAGTTTTCAACGAATTTTGGTGGGTTTTTTTTGCTTCCACATGTGCACGGAAGCAAAACGATCACTGAAATCTCACGCACCAGTGTGTGCTCGCGAGATTTGCCCCCTGTGCATGTGCAGAAGCCAAATCTCACTCCAACGCCCGCACACGCAGGCCAAATGCATGCATGCATTTGCTGGTCACCTGGAGCTGCACCGGTAGCGGCAGTAATAATAATAATAATAATAATAATTAATAATAATTTATTAGATTTGTATGCCATCCCTCTCCGAAGACTTGGAGCGGCTCATAACAGCGATAAACAATGTGACAAACCTAATACAGTAATCCCTCGCTACTTCGCGGTTCATCTTTTGTGGATTCGCTACTTCACGGGTTTTCAAATGGGGCTTAAGACCTCCATTGAAAATTCATAAAATTCTTCTACAGTACTCCTGTACTTAAAGAAACTGGTAGGATATCACCTGTAGTTCCATCTGAGAAATATTATAGAATGACTGTTTCATGCAAAGGGTGGGTTTTAAAAGTCCAAATTACTCGTTAAATACATTAAAAAATATATTTCCTGTACTTCACGGGAATTTGTTTTTCACGGTCGGTCTTGGAACGCATCCCCGCAAAAAACGAATTTAAAAATGAAAAATGAATGTAAACCTGCCTGGGATAAACATAGATCCACCCTGAGATAAAATACAGAAAATAGTATAAGGGCAGACTAGATGGACCAGGAGGTCTTTTTATGCTGTCAACCTTCTATGTTTCCATGATCAAGCCTGGGTTCTACTTGAGCAAGGAAGCAGGCAGAGGAGGATGGGCCAGAGAGAGGAAAAGCATCCAGGAGAGGCTGGGGGACGGCCAGCACACACACACACACACACACACACACACACACACACACAGGAGCAGGCAGGTGGGTGGTTGCCACTCACAGTTCATGTTAATCTGCTGCGACAGCTCGATCAGCTCCATCTCGGTGGGCATGTACCCCATGGTCCTCATGCAGTTGCCCAGGTCTCGGCAGTTGATGAAGCCGTCTCGGTCTCGGTCAAACTCCTTGAAGGCTTCTCTCAGCTCTGGGAGGGGGGGAGGCAAATGATTGATTGATTGATTAATTGGATTTCTATGCCGTCCCTCTCCGAAGACTCGGGGCGGCTTACAACATATAAAAACAGTAGGTTACAATAAGATTAAATCCAATTAAATTAAAATTGCATAGCTATCTAAAATCCCTAATTATATTAAAAATCAATCACACCCATTTGTGTAGCAATCACACAATCATTTGTTGGCCAGGGGCTAAGATCTAATCGGCCCAAGCCTGGTGACATAAGTGAGTCTTAAGATTCTTACGAAAGGTGAGGAGGGTGAAGGCAGCGCGAATCTCTGGGGGAAGCTGTTTCCAGAGGGCCGGGCCCCCACAGAGAAGGCTCTTCCCCTGGGCATGACTGTCCATCATCCTTCTCCATCATCCATGTGATAGTGTGTCAAGCTTAGCAATCCTGGGTGATATTTCATTGCAGTACCATATAAGGTTAAAGGTAGAATGTAAGCATGCTAATGCTGAGTCATTGGGTGCGAACTGCAACCTGATTGGGCCACAGCATTATAAGATGCAAATCAACTTCACCATCCCCTTGGGGTCGTTTGCTGTTGATGGTGGTTGTTGGTTGGCTGGCTGGAGCAGTTTGAGCATGAGCTAGATATTGAGTAGAACTGAGATAGTGATACGAAGAAACCTGGATTGGTATCTACTTGCAACCTGGATTGGTTGACTATCTACTTGTCAGTAAGCTGAATATAGCTGATGTGAAGTTCCTGTATATAGAAGATTGAAGATATTTTTCACTGAAGAGTAAACACTGTTGTTTTCTACAAATCTGTCTTCATCATTTATCTGGTTCATTAAATTGCTACATATAATGTTAAGAAGCAAAATGTTTTACAAAACGTTTTACCAAGGAAGTCCGGGGACCTTTTGGAAAGAAAACACCTTTGGGGTAAAGCCACATACGACTCCACTCAAAGCAACTCAGATC